>NC_056595.1:24373671-24381171 GCF_018340385.1 Cyprinus carpio
AAAAAAAAATACAAAATAAAATAAAAGCACATTATTTTATTTTTTTTCCTGTATGCATGATGGAATGCATGGATGACCTGCAACATTTGTCAAAAAAGTGTGAAGAGTAAAATTTGTTCATCACATTGTGAGGTCAAGTCAAGGGCATTGCAACTCAAGGGCGAAACAAAAGTTAAATGTATGCAAAATAGTTATCATAGTTTTAAAGACAATGACATAAATGATAAACCAAGTATGAAAATTTTTTCATGTTATTAGATTTTTAACCAAAAAATAAAGTTTTGCCCCACAGGTGGAGTAAAATGTCTTCCGTCTGACAAAGCAATTTGCTTTATACATTTACAGCAAAATCAGAGTACAAGCAGTTTTAGCTTAAAAATAAAATTAAATATCAAAATAAAAATTATGAATTACAAAATTATAGCCTATTTAAAAAATATTGTTAGCTGATGCTAACTTAAGGTGATTTTTAAAAAATAAAGTCCAAATATTTTTTTTCAACCAACTAGAATCCATTTGATGGAAAAACAGATGATTTGATGTTAAGAACAGAGTAACTACAGTAACTAAGCCACGCCCCCGGGGGTTTGGAAAAAAAAACCCAGAAAATATCATTATAATTTTCTTAAATCCCCTGCTGAAAAAAAAAACAGCATATGCTGGTTAGGTATGTTTTGAAGCTGGGATGCTGGTTTATGCTGGTCCTTTGCTGGTTTATACTGGTCCTTTGCTGGTTTATGCTGGTCCTTTTGCTGGTATACGCTGGTCATGTGCTGGTTTATGCTGGTCCTTTGCTGGTTTATGCTGGTCCTTTGCTGATTTATGCTGGTTCTTTGCTGGTTTATGCTGGTCATGTGCCGGTTTATGCTGGTCTTTGCTGGTTTATGCTGGTCATGCCAGGATAAACCAGCAAAAGACCAGCATAAACCAGCAAAGGACCAGCATAAACCAGCACATGACCAGCATAAACCAGCAAAAGACCAGCATAAACCAGCAAAGGACCAGCATAAACCAGCACATGACCAGCATAAACCAGCATCAAAACATACCTAACCAGCATATGCTGGTTTTTTCAGCAGAGTCTACAGGCCTTACTATTCTCAAATCATAAATACCTGTGATGTTCTACAAAACACTTTTTTTCTTACTGTTGATCGTTAGATCACTTCCTGTGAAATCCATTATGTGAGCTCTCTTCTCATCGTAAAAATCTCTCTTGACTTTATCTACTGGTTATTTGGGTTTTCCCCCACCCTATAATTATACATTCATTTAAAATCAAACTTACATTTTAATATATAAAGCCTTGTCGATATTACATATGCTTATGGTTTAGGGCAATCAGGTGTTGAGAGTTTGGATCTTTGCCTGTTTTCTTGCGCAGTGTTGGGTAACAGAGCCTCAGTTGAAACACACTCTTTCCTAACACTGTGGCCAGATTTCAGGTCTGGGACCACAGATTTCCCCACCGCTGTACGGAATCAGGTTACAACACACAAACATCAACAGTTCTGTGAATTAAAGAATGTCAGGGCTTGCTCTAGTGGACGTGTAACACAGGTTCGGTGTTATCAGCCACAGTCATCTGCTGTTACGTGGAGCCCTAACTAGATAACTCAGTGCCAAGCCAGCAAGTGAGATAAAGCCATGCGGCTTCATCCACTTCCCGCGTGCTATCAGTGTGTCCTCTGCCTGCAGTGGAAGCCACAGGAAGACCGAACACCCCGCGCGGCGATGCTATCGCCAGCTCACCGCCCCACAGGGTGTCGAAATCTCACCCGTCCCACTGACGCTCGGCTTGAGCTCTTCCACTCAAACGCTTGTGTCATCGCGTCAGTTTGAAGGAGGGAAAAAAGACATTCTGCTGTTGTGTTGTGCCAAGATCACAGAATGAACCATTTCAGTGGAGTTAAATCACCAAAATAGCTTGATTTAGTGTGATTTCTAGACCGGATAAGGTCAGATTCTGAAACATATTTCCTGGGGTAGTTTGTATAAATAGAGAAAAATCACTCTGAGTGCTTGTTATTACTCGCTGCTAGTTGACACAAGGTCTGTATTTCAGTAACTGTAAGATCTTGGGTCAAAAGTTCAATTGCACAAATCCGTTTTATCTAGCAGTGGTTTTAAACACCAGATGCAGACAGTTATTATTTCTGATTTAAACTCAAATGAAAACAACATAAAATCACACACATTGATGTGTGTATAAACTATATACTGAAGGTAGATTTGAACTGAAATGGTTCAGCTGTGAGTATTTTTATGCATGTCTAATTTTTTTAATATATCACACTGTATAGCTTTGCAGCAAAATGTGAAAAGCAAAACTACAAAAGAAATTAATATCTGAAGCAACAAAATTACACAAATGCTGTTTGAAAAATATAATTTGCTTAATAAAATTGTATAAAATTACAAATACATATAAAGCACATGACTATGTTTAGGATGAATTCAAAATTTGTTTTTGTAATTTTATAAAATTTGTTAATTACAACTTCTTTTAGCAAAGTAATTATATTTTTGAAAAACAGTATTTGTGTGTAATTCATTTTTAGCATCATAAAATAATAAAAAACATCCTCAGAAGTCATACAACATAAAACATATTAAAATATAGATATACAGACATATTTTTCTTTATTTGCATTTAATATTTTAGTCAAAAGTAAAGTTTATGTCTATCTATATGTATATAGAAAAATGATTAAAAAGCACAAAAATTACCCTGAGCTGCAAGATGTAATGGTTTATTTAAATTGAAACAGAAAATCTCAAACTTAAAAAAAAAAAAAAAAAAAAAAAAAAAATCCTCAAAATTAATAAAACAGTTAAAAGCAACTCAGGATATGACTCAAAGCTGCAATAATTAAATATGTTAAATAATACAAATATCCTTTATGTGTTTAATCCCATTTTATTAACCAATTTGCTGCTGACCTTCGATGATCCAATACTAATAAGCAAAAATTACACAAGATAAACTAACATTTCTTCTTCTTTTTTATTGCTGAAGAGCATTGAACTTTTTTATTCTGCGTTCTACTGTACAGACGTGAATTTACATTTCCTTCATCCTGAGTATTTTTTGGTCATAAAGGGCTTTTACATTTGGCAAAAATAGAACTTTTTATATTAAAAGCAAACAAGCAAGCCCAGCCCAGATTTAAAAAGTAGAGCAAATGTAACATAACGCATTACTTTCAATAAAAAGTAACTAACGTAATTACTTTTTTTAGGAAGTAATGCAATATCGTAATGCATTACTTTTAAAAGTAGTGGATTATTTCCCATGTTCACTTTGAGAAATTATATTTACCTATCCCATCGACTGAAACTGTATGAAAATCACAACGCGAATCCAGAATGATCCTTCAGTCTCAGCAGAGGTCATCTCTGGCGGTGTCCTGCTGTCTGGCCTGTAGGTGGCGCTGTGACAGATAGTGTCTGAGTGACTCCACCTCGTGCGACAGGCGCTGGATGTGCAGCTGCAGGCTGTGGTTCTCGTCCTGGAGCTGCAGCGCCCTCTGCTGGGTCAACTGGATCCGCCGCCGCGCTTTATCGCGACTCTTCCTCACCGCGACATTGTTGCGTTCTCTGCGCAGACGGTATTCCACGCTGTCTTTGCTCAGGCCTCGCTTCTGTCCAGCCGGCTGCAGGGTGGACGCTGGGGGCGGCAGAACAAACTGCGAAAAATCCTTCGCAAAGATTTGCAAGAACGAGAACGGAAAAGAAAACCAAGTTAAGTGAATGCGATACATAGAGATTTCCAAGGAATGTAATACATTGGAGCACCATACATACAACTAGAGCTCCTCAACTAAAACCAGAAAATAAGATCAAATAAAATTAACTGAAATTAAATACTACAAAAATTTAAACGTATTATATTGCTAGTTGTCGTGGCAACTTTTTTCCTTTTCGTTCAGTTTAACTTGAAAATAACTCATAAAAAAATATATATATATGATGAAATATTCTTAAAATAATTATTTCAGTAACTACAATAATTTCCTGTATACATAAAATAATGAAAAAAAGTACTTTTAAATAATAAAACTATTTACTATTTTATTTACTGTTTAATTTTACTTTTAATCTCAGACTTGTATGTATGCATTTATTTATTTTTTTACCGTTATTGTGGTCATCAAACTTAATGTTATTATACAAAGATTAAATATATAATTACTAATATTAACTATTTACCCCATAATTATTATTTACAGTGAATAAATTTACAATTAATAACAAAAAATCACACAAACAAACAACTATATAAAAATTAAATTACTTATTTATTTATTTAATTATTCTAACTTAATATTATTATACAAACATTAAATATATAATTAACTTGAGCGTATTGTTGCTTCTCATTTGTGTAACCATCTCACAGTTAACAATCTTTTTGAACCTCTTCAGTCGGGTTTTCGTAAATTTCACAGTACTGAGACGGCCTTGGTCAAAGTC
Organism: Cyprinus carpio; assembly: GCF_018340385.1. NCBI lineage: Eukaryota > Metazoa > Chordata > Actinopteri > Cypriniformes > Cyprinidae > Cyprinus > Cyprinus carpio. The sequence goes on from NC_056595.1 coordinate 24,378,148, forward strand.
ACCAACGATTTGTTGATGGCTTCTGACTCTGGTGCAACATCTATTCTTATTCTTCTTGATCTAAGAGCCACGTTTGATACTGTGGATCACAGTCTACTACTTACTCATCTTGAAAGAGTGTTTGGTGTTTCTGGGACTTCCTTAAGGTGGTTGACATCTTATTTTACTGACCACACCCAGTTTGTTTCTATGGGTGGTTATAGGTCTGAGATTAGCTCTGTCTCAACTGGTGTCCCTCAGGGGTCAGTTTTAGGTCCATTACTTTTTAACATTTATTTGTCAACTTTACAGTCGCTTAAATAATAAAAATCTCTTAGCCGGAGCTTCTAAATCTACACTTAATAAGTTGCAATATTTACAAAATGCAGCCGCCAGGATCTTAACCTGAACTTGGATTGGCAGTCATATTACTCCAGTGTTAGAATCTCTGCACTGGCTCCCAGTCAGATTTATTCAAAATTATGATGCTTACTTTTAAAGCACAACATAGTCCGGCCCCACATTACCTTACAGAATTGTTACATCCATACACTCCTAGTCGTAGATTGTGTTCCTCTCAGTCAAACTTGTTTGCTGTTCCTCAAACACGTCTAAGATCTATGGGTGATAAGGCTTTCTCTTTCTATGCTCCTGTCTTTGGAATTCTCTGCCTCTTGAACTTTGACAGAATTATGATGTTTTTAAAATTCAACTTAAGACATATTTTTTTAAACTTGCATTTGCTTGTTGATTTTGTATTGTTTTTTTATAGTATTGAATATATTGTGTTCAGCTCTTTGAGAAGCTGCTTTTAAAGGCGCTTTATAAAATAAAGTTTATTATTATTATTATTATTATTATTATTATTATTATTACTAATATTAACTATTTACCCCATATATATTATTTACTGATTAATTTTACTTGTAATTTTGGACATTTAGTTATTTATTTATTCTAACCTAATATTATTATATAAACATTAAATATATAATTACTAATATTAACTATTTACCCCATATTTATTATTTACTGATTAATTTTACTTGTAATTTTGGACATTTAGTTATTTATTTATTCTAACCTAATATTATTATGTAAACATTAAATACATAATTACTAATATAAACTATATACCCCATAATTATTATTTACTGATTAATTTTACTTGTAATATCAGACATTTATTTATTTATTAATGTATTCTAACTTAATATTATTATACAAACATTAAATATATAATTACTAATATTAACTATTTACTCCTATAATTATTATTTACTGATTAATTTTACTTGTAATTTTGGACATTTAGTTATTTAGTTATTTATTTATTTATTCAAACTTAATATTATTATACAAACATTAAATATATAATTACTAATATAAACTATATATCCCATCATTATTATTTACTGATTAATTTTACTTGTAATTTTGGACATTTATTTATTTATTTATTTATTCTAACCTAATATTATTATATAAAAATTAAATAGATAATTACTAATATAAACTATATACCCCATAATTATTATTTACAGATTAATTTTACTAGTAATCTCAGACATTTATTTATTTATTTATTCTAACTTAATATTATTATACAAACATTAAATATATAATTAATAATATAAACTATATATCCCATCATTATTATTTACTGATTAATTTTACTTGTAATTTTGGACATTTATTTATTTATTTATTTATTCTAACCTAATATTATTATATAAACATTAAATAGATAATTACTAATATAAACTATATACCCCATAATTATTATTTACTGATTAATTTTACTTGTTATATCAGACATTTATTTATTTATTAATGTATTCTAACTTAATTTTATTATACAAACATTATATAATTACTAATATTAACTATTTACTCCTATAATAATTAATTACCGATTAATTTTACTTGTAATTTTGGACATTTAGTTATTTATTTATTCTAACCTAATATTATTATACAAACATTAAATATATAATTACTAATATTAACTATTTACCCCATAATTATTATTTACTGATTAATTTTACTTGTAATCAAGAACGTATTTATTTATTTATTTATTTATTTATTCTAACTTAATATTATTATATAAACATTAAATATATAATTACTAAATTTACCACATAATTATTATTATCTGATTCATTTTACTTGTAATTTCGGACATTTATTTATTTATTTATTTATTTATTTATTCTAACTTAATATTATTATACAAACATTAAATATATAATTATTAATATTAAGTCTTTATCCCTGTAATTATTAAATGTCACAGCTAAATTATTTTTTGCACAAATGTCTGTATAACCTTCTAAACGGAAATTCACTTTCACATTTTGTGTGCATTTTTGAGATTTAGAGATTTATTGCTGAATTTCACGAAGACTGAGGAAAACATCACAATCAGTTTGTCACAATATTAGCAGTCCGCAAAGGCAGAGACGTCTTTAAACAGCACAAGCGTTACCTGCTGGTTCTGCTGCGCTGCTCGATCAGTGCTGCTGGGGGTCAGACACGAGGAGTACGGCACGAAGCCCATCATCTGCTCCATGCTCCGGCCGTCTGGCGTCTTGGGAAACGTCATGGGCTGACCGTACAGACCCGTGTCCACCTGAGACATCTGACCGCTCATGCTGCTGGAGTCCACCTGAGAGCTGGAGGGTTGATGATGGAGAGCAAACATACAGATGGAGGACGGAGGACTGTCGGAGGTGGACATCTGTGGATGAAGACACACAATTCTGAGCAGATCTGAGACTGAACTCCATCAACAGGAAACATGAAGACATAAAGTGACCAGTCCTGTACTTACGGCTTGTAAGCGCTGCTCCTCTCGTCTCGTCTCAAGCACAATCTTCATGTGTTCTTCCTCAGGATCCGTTATGATACAGGTACTTCAGCGCCTGTCCATGACACCATCACTTCCTCTGTCACAACCACCCCTCCTTCCCCCTCTAATTATTTTAATGTTGCATCATAGATTAACTTCTTTTTTTCCTTTTCATTTTCTCTGTTTTATAA
>NC_056595.1:24386171-24423671 GCF_018340385.1 Cyprinus carpio
TTTTTTTTTTTTCAGCTTTTGTCTTCTCCAGATGTTAACTGATAGTGCTGTGGATTATTGTGATGTTTTTATCAGCTGTTTGGACTCTCATTCTGACGCACCCATTCACTGCAGAGCATCCATTGATGAAACACTGATGCAGTGCTACATTTCTACAAACCTGATGAAGAAACAAACTCATCTTGGATGGCCTGAGGATGAGCACGTTTTAATTTTTAGTGAACTATTCCTTTAAAACTAACATTTGTTTCTCTGTCTGCTTGTAACGTTTTGAGTTCTTCCACACTTCCGTCGTCATGTTTTACACGAAAAAGCACCTTTTTGAAGACACCGTACATTTTCTTAAAAAGAAACGTAAATAAAAACCTCCTAATCTCCAACTCAAGTTCAAGTCGACTACAAAATAATTACAATATATGTACAAAACGGATGCACTGATGATCACAGCACGTTAGTGAGAGAGAGAGAGAGATGCATCATGGGATACATGGCGTTCTTGGGAGCTTCCTCAGATGTGTTTCGACACAGACGGCGGCGCTCCTCAAAGATTCACGATCGTTTAAGAACAAGTTCCTCCGCTCCGACTGGATTTGATGACGTCATTGGTAACAAACACATCAGTGGAATGTTAAATGAGCAGAGGAGGAAGAGGCGGCAAAAAAACATCAATCAAGAGAGGATTCACGCCCAGAAAAAATAATGCAAACCTTACATGTGGCAACTTAACAACAACAACAAAAAACACTCTTTTTGACATTCGCCAGCGTTTCTTCCACCGATCCTCCTGCCGGTTTACACTCGGATAACCATGCGTGAGGAAGATGATCTAGACGTCAGACAGAACCAGGAAGTGCAGGTGAGCGTGTGCTTTGAATGTGAGGTGAGCAGAGTCAGACGGGGCGGGACTTCACGTGGATTTCTGCCGGTAGTGGAGCGTCAGGTCGCCGCCGCTCTTCCAGATGAAGTGCTTCACCGTTCGCAGGTCCATGTTGGGATCCAGAACCTGCGAAAGCAACATCATCATGCCACAAAGACGACATTTCTTTGAACGTGCATCATGTCTGATTAATTCATACGCAGGACGACGACAGATCTGATGTGTTCAAGTCATCACGGGAAGATCATGTTTATGAGTATTTGACCCTTTGATACAATGACCAACCTATAAAAAAATTGCTTATAAATCTCACATTACGCTGTAATATCACCAAATCTTGGATTCATATTGTTTTCTTTCAATCAGCATGGGTTATTTCTTTCCTTTTGGATATGATTGATCATAGGCCTCGCTGATCTGAGCACACACGCCTCAGGTTTTGAGCCAGAATTATCCACAAATAATGTTTTTTTCATAGAAACTGAGGCGCATGAGCTCTGATCAGTGAGGCCTATGATCAATCATCTCCAAAAACAACAACAACAACAACAAAAAAAAACCCACTAAAAACCTGTGCTATTAAAAAAGAAAACAAGTTGATAAAAAGATTGAATCCAATAGACGGCAAAATAAGAGATTTTCAAGCAATTTTTAAAAGACGGGTCATTTTTAAGGTTAAATTAGGTTAAGGATTTTCATCACAGCACAAATCACTTTCGGTCAGAGGGATGCTTTTTTTTTTTGGATAAAATTCAATAATACTTTTTAATTCTACATCTACAAAATGATGAATAAATAATGTGCCATAGGGCAATTTTGCTTTTTTTATATTTATATACACTCGTAATTGTACAGTACTATGGTATTTTGTACATGCAACTTTACTGTTGGTGACGGTAGCCATTGATTTCCATAGTGTTTTTTTTTTCCCTACTATGGAGGTCAATGGCTACCGCCAGCTGTTTGGTTCCCAACATTCTTCAAATATCTTTTTTTCAAAATATCTTATTTTGAAGAATGTTGGAAAACAAACAGTTGACGGTAGCCAATGATTTCCATGTGTTTTTTTTTCCTTACTACGAAAGTCAATGGGTGCCGTCAACTCTTTGGTTCCCAACATTCTTCAAAATATTGTTTTCAAAATATCTTATTTTGAAGAATGTTGGAAAACAAACAGTTGATGGTAGCCATTGATTTCCATAGTGTTTTTTTTCTTCTCCTTACTACGGAAGTCAATGGGTGCCGTCAACTCTTTGATTCCCAACATTCTTCAAAATACTGTTTTCAAAATATCTTATTTTGAAGAATGTTGGAAAACAAACAGTTGACGGTAGCCATTGATTTCCATAGTGTTTTTTTTCTTCTCCTTACTATGGAAGTCAATGGGTGCTGTCAACTCTTTGATTCCCAACATTCTTCAAAATACTGTTTTCAAAATATCTTATTTTGAAGAATGTTGGAAAACAAACAGTTGACGGTAGCCATTGATTTCCATCGTGTTTTTTCCCCTATTATGGAAGTCAATGGCTGCCGTCAACTCGTTGGTTCCCAACATTCTTCAAAATATCAAAATTTGTAAATGCATTGTAAATGCAAATTTACCATTAATACAGGCGCTGGTAGAGATAAACATTAAAGCTAATAAATGCAGTAGAAGTATCAGTCATTGTTAGTTCTCTAATGTAGTACACTAATGTTAAAAACAAATGAAACCTTATTGTAAAGTGTTACCGGAAACTGTTACCATCAAAAATGACAGCTACAGTATCAAAATGATGAAATAGCCAAACTGCCCTGCTGTTGTGGTCTAAAGAAATACCTGGTCTTGGCAGAGCAGCTCGATCTTCTCCTCCGCTAGCACTGCCATGTCCTCCTCCTCTTTCTGCTCGCTGGGCTTCTCTGCGGACGCAGCGCCCGTCTGCGACTCGCTGTCCAGGTTTATGATCTTTTCATACACGTGCTCCATCACCTTCCTCACCTGCAACATGTCACTGGCCGACAGACGATCCCTACAAACGCACACAAACACACGTTTCATGCATATTTATGTGCAACGGCATCCAACAAGTGTGTTCAGGGATGAGCTGAAGTTATTGTTCGTGTAACAGATGATAAAAATAAACAGTCAGCCACTTTTCCACTGCCATTTATTTATAAAAACCTCACTAAAGGGAAGACTGGCATCATTTATTAATCTTCAAGTTGTTCCAAACCTATATGAGTTTTCTGTCCTCTGTTGAATGCAAAAGAAGGTATTTTGAAGAATGTCTGAAACCAAACTCACCATTGACTTCTATAGTGTTTTTTAACATTTCCCCCTTCTATGGAAGTCAATGGCTACCGTCAACCATTTGGTTCCCAACATTCTTCAAAATCTCTTTTTCAAAATACCTTATTTTAAGGAATGTTGGAAAACAAATGTTGGAATGTTGCAGTAGCCATTGACTTCCATAGAGTTTTTTCCTTACTATGGAAGTCAATGGCTACCGTCAAAATTTATTTTATTATTTTTTTTCAATTTTTTTCAATTGTTTTTTTTTTTTGAAGAATTTTGGAAAACAAATTTTGGAAATGTTGGAAAACAAACAGGTGACGGTAGCCATTGACATCCATGGTAGGGAGAAAAGAAAACTATATAAGTCAATGGCGACCAGCAACTTTTGTTTCCCAACATTCTTCAAAATGTATTTTTCAAAATGTTTGAAGAATGTTGGAATGTTGCAGTTGACGGTAGCCATTGATTTCCATAGAGTTTTTTTCCCTACTATGGAAGTCAATAGCTACCGTCATCTGTTTTGTTTACCAACATTCTAAAAAAAAAAAAAAAATTCGAAATACTTTATTTTGATAATGTTGGAATGTTGCAGTGACGGTAGCCATTGACTTCCACAGAGTGTTTTTCCCTACTATGGAAGTCAATGGCTACCGTCAACTCTTGGGTTCCCAACATTCTTTAAAAAAAAATCTATTTTTCAAAATACTTTATTTTGAAGAATGTTGGAATGTTGCAGTTGACGGTACCCATTGATTTCCATAGAGTGTTTTTCCCTACTATGGAAGTCAATGGCTACCGTCAACTCTTTGGTTCCCAACATTCTTAAAAAAAAAAAAAATCAAAATACTTTATTTTGAAGAATGTTGGAATGTTGCAGTTGACGGTAGCCATTGACTTCCACAGAGTGTTTTTCCCTACTATGGAAGTCAATGGCTACCGTCATCTGTTTGTTCCCAACATTCTTAAAAAAAAAAAAAAAATTCAAAAATACTTTATTTTGAAGAATGTTGCAGTTTGACGGTACCCATTGATTTCCATAGAGTGATTTTCCCTAGTAGTGGAAGTCAATGGCTACCGTCATCTGTTTGTTTCCCAACATTCTTAAAAAAAAAAAAAAAAATCAAAATACTTTATTTTGAAGAATGTTGGAATGTTGCAGTTGACGGTAGCCATTGACTTCCACAGAGTTTTTTCCCCTACTATGGAAGTCAATGGCTACCGTCGACTGTTTGGTACCCAACATTTTTCAAAATGTATTTATTTATTTTTAAATTGTATGTTCAACTGAAGACATAAACTCATACAGCTTTGGAACAACTTGAAAGTGAGTAAATGATGACAGTTATCATTTTTGGGGTGAACTATCCCTTTAAACCAAGATCCAGATTAAACTTGTAGGTCCATCTTTAAATTACTGTTATACGTCTACTTCTCTATAGAGAAAAATTAGCTGCTCTAGTCTCTGTGTAAGAAGCTTCAGACTGAAACATCACAGGCCACACGTACTTCTTTAACGTCTTTGCTCCGGAGGACGAATGGGGCTGGAGGTAGAACGGGATTTTGTTGAATTTGGGCATGTTTTTCTGTGAGAGAAAGAAATAAGCGTACTTTATATAAGAGGAATCACAACACTTTGAAGAGGCTTTGATGGACACTTACGTCCACTGTGATGTCGATGACCCACTGCGGGACCGTCTCGTTCAGTAACATGGACTCCGTTTCTCCGCCGGAGTCTCGACACAGCAGCCTGAGCACAGACACAACACCGTGACGTCATTTCATCAGCGAACACCGCCGTCTACAGAGAAGATCTACAGGAGACACACACCTGAATAACGTCCTTCCTCCCGCTTCGCCGAAGATCACCGGAGTGTGCGGCGGCACCTGTACGTTTCCTTTCTGTATCCGGCTCTCGTGCTCGCCGTCCACACAAAAAACAAAAAAAGCATACACCATCATTATCCCATAAAAAAAAAATAACTAAAACCAAATCAACCTTAAGATTCATAATAATATAGTAATTAAATGAGTTAAAAAACAAAAAAAAATAAAACCAAACACTAAACCAACCCTACTCCAACTTAAATACCACATAAAGAAAATAAAATGAAATTTAAATGAGTTATGAAACAATACATTATTCATTATCTAGCATTAAACAAAAATATGTATCACATAATATATACATATTTATAAAATATTACATGTAATTTATCATATTAAATATACGTAATATATACATATATTTATATCATTTAATATATGTTAGCATTATTATTATTATTATCTACCATAGAGCATTGCGTTACGAAGCGCAAGGTTGGGGGTTCGATTCCCCGGGAACACATGATAGGTAAAAATTGATAGCCTGAATGCACTGTAAGTCACTTCGGATAAAAGTGTCTGCTAAATGCATAAATTTAATTAAGTTAATTTAATTTAATTTAATTTTTTTTTTAAGGGTTTGAGTCTTTTTTACATAATACAGACATATATATTTATATCATGTAATATAATTATATGTTAGTATTATTATTGTTATTATTATTATTATTATTATTATTATTATTATCATCTATCATTAAACAAAAATATATATAATAAATACACGTTTTTACACATTTATTATTTTATATTATATGTAATTTATAATATTAAATATACGTAATATATATATATATATATATATAATGTAATATAATTATGTGTTAGCATTATTATTATTATTATTATTATTATTATTATTTACCATATGTATAATATACATATTTCACATAATATACATATTATATGTATATATTTAATTTAATTTAATTTTATATGTAATTTATAATATACATAATTTATAATATTAAATATACGTATATATATATATATATATATATATATATATATATATATATATATATATATATATATATATATATATATAATATATATATATCATGTAATATAATTATGTGTTAGCATTTTTATTATTATTATTATTATTAATATTACTATTTCTTATTCTATTATCTACCATTAAACAAAAATATTTATAATTAATACACGTCACATAATATACATATTTGTTATATATTATATGTAATTTATAATATTAAATATATGTAATATATAGATATATTTATATCATGTAATATAATTATGTGTTAGCATTATTATTATTATTATTTACCATATGTATAATATACATATTTCACATAATATACATATTATATATTATATGTAATTTATAATATACATAATAATTTAGATATTTATATAATGTAATATAATTATATATGTTAGTATTATTATTATTATTATCTACCATTAAACAAAAAATATGTATAATTAATACACGTCACATAATATACATATTTATTATTTTATATTATATGTAATTTATAATATTAAATATACGTTTATATATATATATATATATATATATATATATATATGCCCATATACATATATAAAAATATACAAATCAATATAATTATGTGTTAGCATTTTTATTATTATTATTATTATTAATATTACTATTATTATTATCTACCATTAAACAAAAAATATTTATAATTAATACACGTCACATAATATACATATTTATTATATATTATATGTAATTTAAATAATATATATATAATATAATTAATATAATTCTATGTTAGTTATAAAGTTATTATTGTTATTATATAATACAGTAATTCTAAACTAAAATTAATTAACTTTTATATTACAAAAATACAATATGCAAGTTCATAATTACTGTAAACTATTATTATTATTATTAAATGTAGCATTATATATACACATGTGTGTAATATGTTAATTAAATTTGTGTTAATAATAATATTACACTGTAATTTCTAAACTAATAATAACATTTATATTGAGAAAAAAAAATCATTATATTATTGCATTTATATATTTTAAAAAATATTATTGTACACATGTATATTCATTTATTTCATAACGTTACATGTTACAGTGTTTTTATGGATTGACTGATGGATTGATCACCATACCAGCATCTATGTGTTTTTTCGTGGCAAGATCAACACATTTTAGGGATGATGTAGTAAGAAAGAGTTGAGAGTTTTCACCGCTCCCGTGATTGAGTTCGGTCTCGTCGTCCGAGGGGTTGATGTGAGTGCGAGGCCAGTACTCCAGCAGAGCCTGCAGCAGCAGCCCGCCCAGATTCACTGCAGCACAACACACACACTCAGAACTCATCTTTATCATCATCTGTCACCGTAAGCAGACGGCGCCGGAGGCTCGGCTCACGTTTCGGGTCGGATCCGTCAGGGCTGGTGAAGCCAGCGTCTTTAGCAGAAACCCAGGCTGCAAAGCAGTCGCTCTCGTCCAGCGTTATCGTCAGCATCTGTCAAACACAAGCTACACGATTAATAAAACCTTCACTGAAGATGTGCCTCAACACATGTCTTGCTGTGACGCACCCCTGTCTTCAGATCCACCGAAAACCAGTTCGGCACATAAACCATCTTGAACCTTTTCTTGATCTCTTCGTCAAACTCCATCTTGCCCAAGTCTTCTACTTTACAGGCCTGCAACACAGAGGAGCGGTCACATGACGGACGGATCACGTGTAGAGGGACACGCGTGTAAACGTTACCTTCAGCACATCCCAGTACGCCACGTTATTGTTGGTGTCTTTGGTCAGAATGTGTCGCTTGTCGTTCAGAATGTGGCACTGAATTATACTGGCGCCACCTACAGGTCAAGACGAGACATGCACTTGAGTGCTCAAATAATTCAAACTGAGACATTATTATAAGATGATACAATGTAGCATTATCAAGAAACAAATAAATATGTATAATTTGTGTATATATATATATGCTTAACAATACTTAATATATTATTCTTAATTATTACATATATACACAGTAATTGTACATTTTAGAAAAACTAAATTAAAAAACTATAGAAATATAAATTAAAATAGAAAATATAAAATACAAATTGGGTTTAAAAATAAACAAAATAATTATTATGTAGCATTATAAACAAACAAAAATATTTATAATTTGTGTTTTTATATATACTTAATTAATATATTAACTTTATTTATATGCACAGTAATTATTAACTTTAGAAAAACTAAAAAATTTTTTAGATGTATAAATTAGAATGGAAAAAATAAAAAAAAATAATTATTATGTAGCATTATAAACAAACAAAAATATGTATAATTTGTGTATATAAACTTAATATATTATTCTTAATAATAATAGTTATTTATATATACAGTAAGTATAAACTTTAGGAAAAAAATTATAGAAATTTAAATTAAAATATAAAAATACAAATTGTGTCAAAAAATAAACAAAATAGAAAAATACAAATTATGTAAAAAAAATAAACAAAAAATAATTATTATGGAGCATTATAAAAAAAACAAATATGTATAATTTGTGTGTGTATATATACTTAATACTTAATATATTAATCTTAATAATATATATACACACAGTAATTATAAACTTTAGCAAAACTAAATTTAAAAACCATAAAAATATAAATTCTAAATTAAAATAGAAAATATAAAAATACAAATTATGACAAAAAAATTATTATGTAGCATTGTAAACAAATTTATATGTATAATTTGTGTGTGTGTATATATACTTAATACTTAATATATTATTCTTAATAATTATTATATATACACAGTAATTATAAACTTTAGAAAAACAAAATTATAAAAATATAAATTATAAATAGAAAATATAAAAATACTAATTATGACAAAAAATAAACAAAAATAATTATGTAGCATTATAAACAAACATATATGTATAATTTGTATATATATATATATATATATATATATATATATATATATATATATATATATATATACACACACTACTTTAGCAAACTTAATAATTATTAAATAAACACAAAATAAACACAAACTAAATATAAACCAAAGAATTTTTTTATATTATAAAAATTATAAATTCAAATAGAAAATATAAAAATACAAATTATGACAAAAAATAAACAAAAATAATTATAACTTTTACATTACGAACAAATACAACATCATGTTAAAGATGCTGTTGGCTGGCGATTATTGTTATTAAAGGTATCTGAAGATCCTGTAAAAGGCTCGTACCTTTGATCACTTGTTCAGTCTGCGTGCACAGCGGCGTCAGCGGAGCGCTGCAGTCATTGTCATAATCACCAGACGCTCGGAAATTAAGAATACCCTTCAGAGACTGAAAAAACACAGAGACATTACTCAAAACAACGCCCAATATCAAGAGAACAGACTTATTTCTACAGTTTCTGAAGAAACAAACACAGAAATGAAATTATGGACCAGTGTTATTAAAGTATCACAGTTTCTGTTAAATATTTTGTATTAGATTTTATTTTTTCAGTTCCACTTTTATTTAAGATTTTAGCCATTCTGTTGTGTTTTTATAATTTGTAAAATATAAAATAATATGCATATAGTTTTTAATCATTTCTAGTTTTATTTGTTTTAGTTTGTTATTTTAGTAAAACAGCTGAAATTCAAGTATCCGAAATAAAATTAATTTATATAAATATATTAATATAATTTAAAAAAAATATTTTTAGTAAATATAAAAAAATTTTTATTTAAAAAAAAATTATTTACTTTTTGTAAAAAAAAATTTTTACGTGTTAAAGCTTAAATAACTAACATCAACACTATTCAGTGCGACTGGAGAATTAACTAAAAGCCATGTAACTAAAGGTAAAATTGCTGATCGTTTAAATTACAGACTTCTCAGTCAAACTGTGACCGGATAAAATCAGTATTAATGCATCATATGTAATAATTCTTCAGTGAATGCAATAGTGACAATATTCCTTCTGTTTGTCCACCGCTTCAGTTTCAGATGAAAAGTGTGAACTGCATAATTAACACAAGCATTCTACTATTTTAAGATGCGACAACAATTTAAAGCGTTACCTACAAACAGCAGCACTGCAGGGATATTTAGCTGAAGGGACAGTAATTAATGAGTGGAGGAAGACGCAGCAGAATATCTGAAGCTCGGCTGTAGATGTGTGTGTGGAGCAGCTGCACTTACCCACTTATTAACCGTGGACTTTGTGGTGGAAACCCAGATGGCCGAATGCGGATCAGCTGACCGGTCCAGCTCCATCTGAGAGACAGAAGAGCACACATTCACACTTCAGCAACTTTCACTGACTTCCCATCAGCTGCTGACGCTCCACAGCTGCTGCGTGACGCAGGAACCTGCACCCTTCATTTCAACTCTGTGGGGAGCTTTGCTATACATTTTCTTTATATATCTTTTTAAGTGTTATTATATCTATTTCTTTCATATTTATATTAAAAAAAAAAAAAAAAAAAAAATAATAATAATAATAATATATATATATATATATAAATTGTTTTGGTATTTTATTTGATATGTTTTATATTTTATATTTATCTAATATTTAGTACATTTATTTTTTTTCAAATGTACTTAAATTACATGACATTTTCTTTTTGTTTTCTGTGTTTACCTTTAATAAATTAAATAAAAAATAAATTAAATAATTTATTTTAAAAATTTTGTTATATATATATTTTTTTCATGTATTTTGTATTTTATTTTGTTTCATATTTATGTAATATTTAGTACATTATATATTTCAAATACACTTAAATTACATGATACATATTTTCTTTTTGTTTTGTGTGTTTGCATTTAATAATAAAATAAAAAATAAATAATTTGACATAATATTTTGTATTATATTTTATATATTTTTCATGTATATATACACATATATTTAGCCATATATATAATTTAAAAAAAAAAAAATTCATATTTAATATAGATACATGTATTTCATAAGTATAAATATATATTTTTTTATTAGTGCTGGGAAATGATTAATTGCATCCAAAATAAAAGTTTTTGTGTACATAATAAATATACATAGTACACACACACATTATGTATATACAGATACACACACATGCATATATTTAAGAAAAATGTGTTATATGTTTATATATTAAATATGTGTGTGTGTGTGTGTGTGTATTTATACGAATATAAATCTATGCATTTTAATAAATGTAATTTTTTTCAAAATATATACTGCACATGTGTGTCTTTATATATACATAATGAATATACACAGCACTCACACATATTATATATAAAAAAAAAAAAAATTTAAAAATCTATAAATCAATAAACATCACAAATATATATATATATAAAAATATAACTACATTAAAAAATAATAATAATTATAAGTCTATATATATAATGTGTGAAACTGAAAATTTCTCCTATATATATATATAATTTCAATAGAACTACATTAAAAAATAATAATAATTATAAGTCCAAGAGAAATGTGTGAAACTGAAGGTTTCTTCATGAGAAGTTAAAGAAACGCTTGTGTAAGTGTATGTTGCTGTATTCACTGTTTCGCACCTTCAGCACAGGAGCTTTCTCCTCACAGATCAGCACACGGATGTCAGGACTGCGGAGATCCGTGCAGTATATCTTCCGGTCGCGGCCTCCAGAATACACATGTGTGAAGGCCTCGTTGACCTGCAGCGCCCAGACGCCCTCGTCGTGAACGCGGTACGTGGCGATACAGCGCTGCTGACCCAGAGACCAGAGCCGGATCGTCCCGTCTGAGCTCCCCGAAAGACACTGACCACACAAAACCAGAGCTCAGAGGCTTTTAAAACCGGCTACAGCCCACCGTAAAACTGACGTGACAATGCACACGCAACTGAAAAGCATGCATATTAACTTTTGCATTAATAGACATTCATTATATGCATTGCATGCAAAAAATGCACCAGTTCTTCACTTGAATAAATTATTAATTCATAGAATGAATTCATTATAATTATACTTTCCCAGAAAAATAACATTCTACTAACAAAGTGTGTGTGTCTCACCTGAGTCCCGTCTCTGTTGAGCAGCAGGGATTTGACGTTGTCTGTGTGTCCTTTCAGCTTCATCAGTTTGGCACAGGTTCGCGGGTCCCACACTCTCAGAACCTGATGAAGAAATCAACGAAACAACGATAATCTGAAACTAGCGAAGAAATCAGGCGACATCGTGAGAAGAAGAAGAAATACATCACTCTATACAACATCAGCATTTTTGGAAATTACTGTAGAGACAACATGTAATGCAAATTTTGCCTCTTATTTTGCATGATCTTGATATATATCTATAAAACACTATGCAAATGCTATTTAAAGAAGTTGACCAAAATAGCCACAATCCAGTTTCTTGCATGCACTCCCCACTGACAAATACATCACATCCTGTGTGTTAAATGCATTGTGATGTCAGATTTGGGGATTTAAACCTTTTCGGTGGATCCTGACACTATAACCGTCCCCATCTGATTCATGGCCAGACTGTAGATGGAGTCCTTGTTCCCACTGAGAGAAGACGCTGTACAACATGAAAACATAAATAAATAAATGATTAATAATACATAAATTACAATAAATTAATTATTAAATAATAAATTAATTGTTACAAATAAATAAATAAATACATGTATAAATTATTGAATTAATTAATTAATAATAATAATAATAAAAAGATTAATTATTAAAAATAAATAAATAAACTAATTAATTAATAATAAATAAATTTAATTATTAAAAATAAATAAACAAATAAATGAATTAATTAATTATTAAATAATAAATGAACTAATTATTAAACAAACAAATTAATGAATTAATTATTAAAAATAAATAAACACATTTATTAATTATAAATAAATAAACAACAAATACATTATTAAATAATAATTTAATAAATTAACTGTTACAAATAAATAAATGTATAAATTATTTAATTAATTAGTTAATTATTAATAATAAATTGATAAACTATTCAAAATTAAATAAATAAAATTAATTAATTAATTAATAACAATAAATAAATAAATAATATAATTATTCAAAATAAATAAACCAAATGAATTAATAAATGAATTCATTAATTATTAAATAATAAATTAATTAATGAATTAATTATTAAAACTGAAAAAAAAAAAAAAATTATTAATAAATAAATACATAGTGTTCTTCATACCACATATTTAAACAATAAAAAAAAATAAAAAATAAATATTATATATATATATATATATATATATATATATATATATATATATATATATATATATATAAATTAACATCAGCACTCACTAGTGACAGTGTTATTGGAAGCGGTCAGTGCGGTCAGTGTGTTCACATCCCAGAGAAAGATCTGTCTGTCCAGTCCTGCTGAAGCCACCAGCTCTTTGTCTTTAGCATATGCCAACGCTTTAACATAATCCTGCAAAAAAAAAAAAAAAATACTAATACATCAATTTTTACAAAGAGAATAACACAATGCACACTTCAATACAGAAGAGCATGAAAAACATTTATTCCACTGGCAGATTTATACCAGGATCTCTCTGCATTAAACTAAAAACACGAATGGGCTGCAAACCAAAGCGTAACAGCGGAAATAAAGGGTTAACACATCGTTTCTTTACTATTAAATGTAAAAGCTGTCATTTTGTTCTTTTTTGAAGGCCTTCTTGGATGTTTCTGGTCATGCACCTGGTTTGTTTGGATGTGTGCATAACATTTTATGACTGTATAGTGTTAACTTTGTTAACGAAAAGTATGACGAGAAATGTTTGACGAGACGACAATAGCGATAACTATATCAACATATATATATATATACATATCAGTATATCTATATCAACATGCGATATCGTTGACGAAAAAAGACAAGACTAAAATGTATTTTAAAAAAATAGAAACTTACCATTTCTTTTTTTTGCAATCTGGCAACCATTTATCACTTCTAAATGATTAAATGCAAGATTAACAGTAGTTATTAAGATACTGATGTGGTTTAGAATTAGTAAAGTGTGCTTGGAAAAAAAAATCACGACCAGAATATCAACTTAATATCAACTGTAGAGAAACATCACTGCAATCTGGAATTATTGGAATTACTATTAAAAATGTTAAAATGTTTGTTTTTGCCAGTTTTCATAAAGTAGACAGAAAGAGTGCATATCTAAGTCTTTGATATTCATTTATATATTAACCCCTTAACTGTCACCGTCCCACCTGTGGGACGCTTGGCGCTCTTTTATTTTGTTGTCCTTTTTCTCTATAAAATCTTTTAGTAATCATCATAAATTATATATCATTTGAAAGCTTAGAAGCCCAAGATTCATCCTGAGACATTGCGTTACCATGGAAATGGTACTTTAAAATCTTATGGCGGTCTCCTCCCCATTAGTTGGCAGTGTCAAGTGTCATATTACAAAATGCATTACGGTCTTTAAGAATCAAAACTTTTTATAATCTTGGCAACAAACATATCATTGGAAAGGTCTGAGTCTCAGGATTCCATATTTGGTGGTTATTTTGAGTATTGAAGTAAAACTGGACAGAGAAATCTAGGGAAGAATTCATTAAACAAAATTCAAAGGAGTTTTGATGGCTCCCAGTGGCTGTTTGTGGTATGACGCCCCTAAATAAAATCTCACAGGAACCTCAATTTCTTTCATATCAACTTCAAATTTGGAACATAACTTATTTAGACACAAGGCTTTAATTTTATACCAATTTTAGAGTTAAAACCTGTTATGTAAAATATTTATAATAAATAAAATAAAATAAAATAAAATAAAATTAATATAGCGCATTTTATTTACAGTACATTTAAACTTCTATAACTTTTTGATACTTTTGCCAAAATCTGCTAATTTTCTTCTTTAAAAAGAGACCAACCTTAGGTCTATATTCCAAAGTGTTCATAAAATACAACAATTTAAGTTTGGATAGTGCACTTTAATGCCTATTTTAAGAAATGGGGGGTGACAGTTAAAGGGTTAAAAAGCCTGTAATAAATCACAGATGAGGTCAAACAAAGTCCAAATATAATATAATATATATATATATAAATATAATAAAATATTTTCGATTATAATTCTGAGCTTTTTTTAATGAGTTTAACTATTATTCATTGACTGAAACATTTAGCCGGCTAAACAGAAACAGGACAAGCTTGACTAAATATGTAAATTAAAACCGTCTGACTAAACGAGCACTAGCTGTACCTTGTGTGTTCGCAGTGTGGACATGCAGAAGCCCTTGTGTGCGTTCCAGACCTTCACCGTGGTGTCTGACGACGCTGATATCACTGCAGACACAACACAGACACATGTTCATCTGTACGGCGCTCGCACGAGCACATGAGAAGTGCACCGCGGCGGCAGACGCTCACGTGTTTTGCCGTTGCAGCAGAGGACGATGTCGTTGACCCAGTCTGTGTGGTGCTCCATCGATGCGATGTACGGGTCCTGCTGCAACACACACACACACAGGAGCGGAGCGTCATTTCAAAGGCTCCGGGGATCGCTCGGCGAGCGACGGACGGCTCACCTTGTGCTGGTTAACGCTCCAGATCCTGATGATGGAGTCTCGTCCGGCGGTGAAGAGCCGGTTCAGAGCCGGATCCAGCTGAAGTGCGTTGACTCCATTACGGTTGTATTTCTCCACCTCGTCTCTGATCACGTATGACACCTGCATAAAACAGCAGATTCAGCCACTTTAGTTCATATGTTATGATGTGTGCTTTCTAAAGTGTTACTATCATCTCACAGAAATATCAACCTTTTTAATGAAAAACGCTGCACTGTTTTTTTTTTTTTTTTTTGCTTTTATTCATCAGATCACTTGCTTTATAAAACACTTTTACAGATTTCCAAAAAAAAAAAAATTTTTATCTTTTCTTATAAAATACACTTTATGTATAACGGAAATGTAAGGATAAGGCAGAATATCATGTATGTGTTCAGAAGTTTGGGTTCAGGAAGATTTTTAACGCGTTTTAAAGAAGTGCTCATCAAGGTTGCGTTTATTTGATGAAAAATACCGAAAAAACTGTAAAATTGTGAAATATTATTTAAATTTAAAATAACCATTTTATTTTATGATATGTGTTAAACTGTAATTTATTTCTGCGATCAAAGCTGTATTTTCAGCAACATTACTGCAGTCTCCAGTGTCACATGATCTTCAGAAATCATAATAATATGCTGATTTGTTACGTTTAGTTATTTAGCAGACACTTTTATCCAAAGCAACTTACAAATGAGGACAATAAAAAATATATATATATTTTTTTTTTTTTAATTAAAAGAACAGCATTTTTAATCAAAAAATAAATATTTTGTAACAATATACACTACGGTTCAAAAGTTTCTGGTCAGTTTTTTTTTTTCATAATGCTGAAAATACAGCTGCGCATCGCAGAAATAAATTACATTTTAAAGTATATTAAAACAGAAATTTTAAATGGTAAATTCAGACTAAAAGCAAAGGATTAATAATTATTGCTATTTATTAGTCTTCTAAATATACCAGTGTGCATATGTATGGACGGATTATTGACGCGAGATGATTTATTAGAATCCAGTTCAGTCCATACAGACTTAGTATACTGCATACTTAGACGCCTGACTCAGAGATCGCAGTACGGTAGGCAGCACACTAGATGTTGAGACACAGCCTTTGGCCTTCCCCTCCCTGTGCGCCACACAAACGCTCGCATCCGCGTTTAAAACAGTAATCACACAACGAGCTGCACTCTGGAGGCTCGCGTCGTCGCACAAATCGCACACGAACATCGCACACGCACTCGCAAGCGCGACACATTCACCTGCACTTTCCTGCGCCCCGCTGCATTCTGCCTGTGATGCGTCGCCATCTTGCATGTTGACGTCGTGACGTCACTTCCGCCACGCCAAGAAGAGCCGGCGCGCAAGAGGCGGGAGGAGAACGAATGGATGATATAAAAATAAATAAATCGCAGAACACGCGCAAATACACAATTTAGCATAAGAGTGATGATATAGTATTTGTATGTGATTTTATTTATTTTAAAACATACATACATATTTAGTGGCCTTTCACAAACGCAAGGGAAAAACGCAAAACACGTTTTTTTAGTTGTTTTTTTTTTTTGCAAGTTCTGTACAAATATAGGCTCAAAGCTGCAAAATAAATAAATAAATAAATAAATAAATAAAAATAAAAATAATCCTTCAAAAAAGTCTCTTCAGTATAATGGATAAATAAAATAATGTTATGCATTTTTTTTTCTCGGCTTAATTTGTTTGCTTTTACAATAATAACAGGATAAGAATAGCTACAGGAGAATAGTTGAAAGAATAATGTTAAGTAAAATTAAAAAGTGAACGCATTCTTGCACTGGATGAGCTGCTTTCGGCCTCAGTGCCATTGCTGAGGAACTCACATTCACCCAAACTAGAGCCTTGTTGACAAGTTTGTGTGAGTAAAAGGGCAAAACGCACGAAATATAGCACTTTCAGCGTCATATAGTTGGCGATATCACTGCAGAAGAAGCTAGGTGCCATGCAAAATGTAATGTGTAACACTCATTACAAATGTAGTAAACAGTACAGATACTTATTAAAAAATATAGTAAAAGTTGCTAATATCTTTGATACTACAGACCATGCAAAAAAGATGCTCAAGTACAATAATTAATTACGCTTACTCAGATATTTCACACCTATGCATTTCAGGCTGAGTTAAGGCTGCAATGTGTGTAAAGATACCGCATAAAAGCCAGCTAAATTATGCCTGCTCAGAATCAATTATAGCTTCTAGGAAATGCATTTAAGCCATGCACCTCTAAGCAGCATTAATCAGTCTGTGTAAAGACACCTACATGCCACTTCAGAAGCGCCTCTGTGCCGCCTCTGCAGTGTAAATTTGACGTCGGCCGTGTAAAGACGAAAATGGAAAAGCAGTGTGTTCTTTGAGAACAGCCTCTTAATTGCAATGCATTATATTCAGTAAAGTGTATAGCCTACTCATTCCTACAGACAGTGAGTGTTTAAACAATTAATTGTACATTTAAAATAAAAAAAATATCAATCTATCGCACTGATATTTGAATTAAAGACCATGCATTATTAAAACTGCATTATTCTGCGATGCTTTCTCTGACCAACAGATGGAGTTATGAACTCATATTCCGCTTCATTTACTGTACACTCCGCTTTTAGTTCAACAACTTCATATAAAGTACAGCACGGACATATTTTTTTTAATAATACGACAGATTATCATTCTCTCTAGTCAATGTGTGTGAGCTTAACCACTTAATGCACTGCGTTCTGTATTTCGTATGCACTGTATATTAGGCAGATACTGGGTATATTTGATAAGTTATATGAATGCATATGAATCTGTATCTCATTCTAATTAAAAAGCCATGCATATATCAAATTTCAGTTTTGATACCCAAATCCTGATTATTAAAAACAAAGTGCGCTTAATGTAATATTTAAAGGGAGGAGGAAGCAAACAAAAAAACTAACCTGAAACAATGCACGTGACTCAACACGATGCACTTTGTTCAGTTTTTGCCCAAACAAGCTGTGGCTGGAGCAGATGGTGTTCGCAGAGGAGGCGGAACATCGAAGCGCTGGCTCTCTGCTGCTCTCAGATCAGTTCAGTCTGAGACGCACATCCAGGAGAAGCTCGTGTGCTGGGGTCTCTGTGTGTTTGTGGGATTGCGGATCAATGGCACGGGGACAGGACAGACGGTCAGGATGATGTGAAAGAGGGGATTTAATGGTCTTTTCCTCCTCCTGAGCGCGCGGAGTCACTTCAGACTGAACTTGGAGCATTAAATGCGCAACTTGTTTTGATTGCTGGGGATTTTCACCATGGCTTTCCTGTGGCTCTTTCTGTTGATCAGAGGACATGTGTGAACACTCGCGCACATTCAGCTGAAGTTTCACATGTAAGTGGATTCCTTTTATTATTTTTATTTTTCGTTTAAAATGCAAAAAAAAAAAAAGAAAAAAAAAGAAAGAAGTTTCTAATTTTTTTATCGCAAACCATCATATATCTGTTCTTGAAAGTCTCTGATTTTGTGCAATAAAACACGCCACAAATCAGATTTGAAAGGAAACAGGCTGATCGTTCCTAGTCCTCCGCTTGAAATGCATTGCTGTCTGGTTGTTTAATGACAATTGCATTTAATGACATTTTATGAGTGCAAAGATTCATATTTTGAGCGGATGTTTGTGACGCTGTTGATTCCTAATGACGCAATTAAGTCAGAAACATATTTCTTGTTGATAATAGCGTTATACTTTAACAGTATGCATGACAAGCGTGCTTGTTTAATCACATCAGATCCGATTCTGCTATTCTGAACGCTTTCTGTTCATGTGTGTGTGTTTGTGTGTGGTTTACAGGAATATGAACAGGTGTGTGTGTGTGAGTAGCGCTGTTTGTATTTTTTTTATTTTTTTTGCGCGCGTCTCGCTCGTGCGCGCTGTTTTTAAGACTAAAGGCAAGTAGTTAAACTTTTAAAAAACATTTAGTATTGTTGTGATACCAGCTGTTTTAAACCTGAAAAGAAACACTCGCTCCTTGCTGTCTTAAAAAGGTCAGCAGCAGGAACGCGCCTCGCGTCACCGCGCGCTCTTGTCCAAGGTGCTGAAAACACTCTGAGATCAGAAATTAGGTAAAAGAAAAAATCTCACACGACATTCTTTTACATGTTTAATCCGACTAAAGTAAGAGTCAGAGACAAAATCGTGAATTCTTGTTGGTAAAACGAAGGTAAAGCGCTGATGGGAACAGTGGCACTATGACAGCCCCGTCAGCAACAATTATTACGAAATAATAACGATGTCTACAAAGCTAATAATTATCATTACATGTATTTTTCAATTCAGTTCGGTTAAAATGAATTATAAACAGTACTAAAATAAAATGTACATTTGCAAAGATCTATTCCTACCTGATCTGAACCTTTCAGTTACAGTTATTCAGTTATTTATTTATTTATTTTTTTAATGAATATATTAATATTTACACATACTTTTGGAATAAAACTTGTTAATTTAGATGCTATAGCATGCTTTCAGTGCTGTGCTCTGCCATGACATCCAAAGTAAATAAAATAATAATAATGAAGCAATCATTATTTTGCTGAACTAAGATACTTGCATACAAATATAATTTAACGTACAAGCATTTTTATTTATTTTAAACAAGTTCCTTGTATGATATGGCATATAAGAGCTCTCTCTCTCTCTCTCTCTCTCTCTCTCTGAGTGTGTGTGTGTGTGTGTGTGTGTGTGTGTGCTGTGGATAAACAGAGGAAGTGATCGTAACAGAGACAGTAATGCTTGATGTGATAATTCTCAGTGATTTAATAGTTATTTGCATTTATTCAAAAGGCCCGTGCTAAGAATCATGGCTCATGCCACTTCACCCTAATTATGATGAACAGGGAGTCATCTGTTATGTTGTCAGCTGATGATGAATGATCTCTTGGGATCTCGCTCTAGTCTGTTCTGATTGGTTGCGGCTGACAGGCCGACACTGTGATTAAAAAGACTATTGCTGTTTGAGCTGATCCAGACTCTGGACTGGATCAACCAGGAAAGGGTTAATAGGAGTAAAACATAATTCATAAACAAAAATTACACACAAAAATGCCATCCGAGAGTTTGTTTCTTCATCAGATCTGCAGAAAAGATTAGGATGAGTCCACATCAAAATCATACTCAGAAAAAACAAGCACTGCATCAGTGTCTCAGCAATGGATGCACTGCAGTGAATGGGTGCCGTCAGAATGAGAGTCCAAACCGCTGATAAAAACATCACAATAATAATCCACAGCACTCCAGTCCATCAGTTAACATCTGGAGAAGACAAAAGCTGAAACACAACCAGCATTAAGACATTTTTAATTAAAATACATAGAGTCCATAATCCATAATGACACTTCCTCCAGTGAAAAAGTGTTCTGGTCTGAATCAGGAGAGAAATCTGCACAGATCAAGCAGTGTTTAAACAGCTCTAAACAAATATGTGTCTGGATTTTGATGTGAGAGACAACAGGAGATGCAAACATTATTATGGATTATGGGCTGTTTGGACTCTCATTCTGACGGCACCCATTCACTGCAGAGCATCCATTGCTGAGACACTGATGCAGTGCTACATTTCTCCAAACCTGATGAAGAAACAAACTCATCCTGATGTCAGATGGCCTGAGGGTGAGCACATTTTTGCAAATTTTCAGTTTTGGGTGAACTATTCCATGAAAAATCCTGTTTTATTTGTCTTGAGGTTGTGAGAAGCACTGATGGTAACGCTGGACGCTGTGCGATTGTAGCAGCAGCGCTGACCTTGTAATCATTATTTGTTTTCCAACTCGTAATTTATTTGTGACAAGTGCCCTATGGCCTCATCTATTCTCATCTAAGCAATCCGAGACAGTTTTTGTCCCCTGTGTGGACGCACACTTGACTACGCTGTTGTTTCTTTCACACTTTGTTTCTTTTGTAACCCAGCTTGACTTCAAAGTATCCACTTTATTCTGCTATTATGAAAACAATGACAAGCAATGTTTCATTTTGACATAATTTGGTCAGAACCTGGATCTCCGAGCTCTCCTGCACAATGGGGGAGAGTTCTGGTCTGTCACTGAGCCAAATTTAACACGTTCCTCATTAGATCAGCACAGAGCGAAGCCATTAGACGGACGCAGGTTTGAAACTATACATCAGCACTTCTGTGGGGCTACACGGCACCCACTGCTAGTTTGACCGAATGATAAACAGTTATCAGCCGCTGGGGGTCGCGGGGCTGTATAAGCTGTCAGCAGATCTTTCTTCATCCCCCGGAGATGTATACAGGGGAAATACAGAATTGGAGCAATTAATGAAGGTGTGCAATATAGCTAAAACATATATATTTGAACATTCTTTAACTTTTTGGAAAAAAAAAAAATTATATATATATATATATATAAATATATATATATATATATATATATATAATATATATAGTGTGTGTGTGTGTGTTTGTGTGTGTGTTTGTGTGTGTGTGTGTAAAGTTTTTTATTTAAATTTTTATACTATATATATAACAATATATATACAATTTTAACAACATATATATATATATATATATATATATATATATATATTATATATATATATATATATTATATATATATATATATATTTATATATATATATTATCATACGTTTATTTCAGAATTTATATAGATATATATATATATATATATCTATATATATATATATATATATATTATATATATAATATATATATATATATATATATAAATTCTGAAATAAAAACGTATGATAATTTCTCCCAGTTCAAAATGTTTTAAAAAAATTTTGTTAAAATTATGTATATTAGAAAAAATATAAGTAGTTACTGAGATTTACAATTTTATTATAAATTATGTTATAAGTATATAAGTAGTTACTGAAAAATGTATCTCATAAGATATTATATATAATATATACATAATTTATATATACATAATATAACATTTTCAGCCCTTTGGGGGGAAAAAACATATAAACATACATATAAAATATATATTTTTTTTATCTCATAAAACATATATTTTCACAAGCAGGCAAATATAAGTAGTTTAAGCAGTTTGGTATGTTAACATAAATAATAAATAATAAATAAGAAACACACACACACACACACACACACATATATATATATATATTTATATATATATATATATATATATATATATATATATATATATATATATATATATATATATATATATATATATATATATATATTCAAAATGAAAATGAATATGAAATATCATATCATATATAATATTATATTTTTTAATATTTATTTGATTACATTTATTTTATTTATTTTTGCATTTATTTATTTATTTGATTTAATTTATATATATATATATATATATATATATATATATATATATATATATATATATATATATATATATATATATATATATATATATATATCAATTCTGATCATTGTTCCCAGTTCAGAAATCTTGTTAAAGTTCAATCTGGTTAGGGTTAAATCTAGTCAGTTGACCTTTTATCAGCGGTGAAAACACTTGTGCCAATTAGGCCGTAGTGACCTTTGCCCCTTTGGGTGGTCAAACAACGACCCGTCAGAGGGACTCATATCCAGGCTTCAAGGACAGCTGTGTTCCTACCGCAGGGTTGTTGTTATGTCATTGTTTTGTGTCATCAGAAAACGACACATGATGAGTAACCTTCATGCCCACCTTCCTCTCTGAAAATGACCCGCGCTGACCGTGGTCTGTAACCTGGTCTAAGTTTAGGTGCTGGACGCTTTTCATCCATGCGCACAGAGGAAGAAAGCCCACACTAGCGAATGGCTGCCCTCTAATCTGGGCTTTGAACGAAGCCTCGAGGGAATGTGAACCCTGCTGTAAAGCCCCTTTTATTGATGAGATCATTCCAGTGCTTTCCTGAAGTCACAATCACACACACAGCTGCTCTTAAATAAGCGTCTTCTCAAGAATGTGTCATATCTGACCTCAAAATCATAATAAAGAAATCACTTATAATTAAAAAATAAAGAGTTCGGTCGGTTTTAGGACCATTAAGATGATTGGCATTGTGCATTAAATCTCATTATAATGAAAACTAGAAATAAATTTTAATGTGCATTTGTTAAGATCTTTACATTGAGGTTCCATTAGTCAACATTTGTTAATGCATTAATTACCAATAACTAACCAGCAATACATTTGTTACAGTATTAATCTTTGTTCATAAAAATACAACTATTCGTTGTTTGTTCATATTAGCTCAGGTCAGTTAAATAATATTAACAGATACTTTTGATTTTAATAATTTATTAGTGAGCTTCGAAATTGATATTAGGTTTAATAAGTGTGTTGGAAGCATTTTTCATTGATAGTTCATGAAATAACAAATGTAACCTTATAGTAAAGTGTTACTGATAATATTAACATATGCAACTTTTGATTTGAATAATTTATTAATATAAACTAAGATTTATACAGTAAATCCTTTAGAAGTATTTTTCGTTGTTACTTCATGTTAACTAACGTAGTTAATTAATGATAACTAATGCAACCTTGAAGTGTTACTAATAATAGATACAACTTTTGATTTTAATAATGTATTATTAAATGTTTATTAATCTAAGATTAATAAATGTGCTGAAAGCACTTTTTATTGTGAGTTTATGTTAACTAAACGAATGAATGCAAACATATTGTAAATGGCTGTTGTTTAATTTATTTAAATTTATTTAAAAATATATTTAAATAAAATGTCAAGATAGGATGAGTAATGAGAATTGCAGAAATTAAAACTCATATTCAATCATGATAAAAATAATGCAATGATTCATAAAGGTCAAAAACCTTAATTTGTCATGCAAAAAAAAAAAAAAAAAAAAATTCTGTTGATTCTGGGTGAAATATAACCCTCACATCTCCACACGGGCAGAAGTTGCATATCTCCATCATGTCACATAACAGCAGACCTTGAGCTACTGGTTTAAACTGTCCTTGAACCCTCTGCGTTTCTTACCGACTGAACTCAAGGAAAAAGGTTAACGCTGCTCTTCGGCATAAAAAGATTTGCAGCTTTGCTTCTATCAATCACCTTTACAAGGTTGCAAAGGTTGTGCTGCAATCCGTGTCACAGTGAACCAGCGTACTGTACCTCGGTCCGTCTTTAATGGGCTCTTATGGGCCGTCTTAGAGAAAATACAGTGAGCCATTAGTGTAATGCAGTGATAGCTGCATAATGCGATCATCTGCGTAACAGGAACTTAAGCGATGCATGATTCATGTTTCATATTGCGAGAACTCGACTGCGGTTTAATGCGTCGAGTCATGCTGCGGGTGACAATCGAGCCGTTTCATAAGGAAAATCTGAAACTCTTATGACTATTTGTGGCAGGTATATCATTACAAATGACCCCATGCAGGTCCGTTTCACTGAATCCGTTGTGATAACATAGGCTCATTAAGATTTGTCTCCAGTATTTTCGTGACATTACTGTAATGCAAGAAAAAAAATCTAATTTTCTTTACTGTGATGCAGAAAAACAATGGTTTATCACTTGTAATAATTTATAATTAATTATGTATTCATTCATTATGGCAATATTTGTTATTGACTTCACTGTGTACTGGTTTAACCATTTAAGAATCACTTAAACTGTGGGAGTAATAATCTAACATTTTCACGACAAATTCTCATTACTGTAATGCATGAATAAAAAATAAAATAAAAAATAAAAATATTTGTGGCAATAATAATTACAAATTATTATTATTATTTAATTATTATTATTATTATGTATTATGGCTGTATTGTATAATCACTTAAATTGTGGAAATAATAATTGCAAATTAATAATTTATGAAGGCAATATTTGTTATATTACCTTGATTTTATACCGGTTTTAATAAAAAATAATTACTGTATAACACAATCACTTAAATTGTGGCATTAATAATTTCGAATTAATATTTATTAATTTATTATAGCGATATTTATTATAAAACCTCTTTATAATACCTGTATAATACCTGATTATATACTAATAAATGTTTATTGTATTACGGAATTTTTGAGAAGCAGCATTGAAGAAATTATATATAGTAAATATAAAAAATAAATACAATAAGAGAGACATTTTTAGTAATGAGAAAATGTGCTTAATTGATGAAAATCTTAATGGCCCCAAAACAGGCATGATTTTCCTAATGCAAAATATTATATTTACATTTTTGTACTGAAATGAGACAATAAACACGTCTTCATCCATGCATGCAAAAATGAGTTTTTTGAGTGTTTTACAAGAAAACACAGTTTTTATTTGTGGAATATAATAGCAATTTTTGAGCAGAAGTTATTTCTACAACAATTTTCTTTGGTGCACCTGAAACTTTCTCTTAAAGCTCTGTGTGCTGGCAGCCTGTGAGTGTTTCTTTTCTTGAAAGCGTCTGATCGTCATACCTGCATCATTAAAACAAGCTTTTCTAAACGACTGCATGCATCACCAGCATCAGAGATGCACGGGTTAAATGCACTCAGAATGGAGAGCTTCTGTGAGTTTGGAAGGGCCCTCAATGCACTGAACTCCTCAGATTTGTTTAGGACATGCTTTTGTGTGGAGCCATTATTGACAAACAGTTCAGATGCATTCAGAACTGCACACACATCGATTCCGGCAGCCATCAGGTGTTTTGTTGGCCAGTGCTCAAAGCAAAACAATATTCATTTTCAAGATACATTTACCTGAGATGCAGACTGAACAAATGTTTTGAGAAACTGAATAAAATTAAATGAGTTTATGCTTAAATCGTGAACAAATATGTGTCAATAGGGAATGAAAACTTTTTTTTTCTGACCCCATGGGCAGATTTCTTCTTGTTTTAACCATAAACTCACTTCATTTTAATAATATCCACGCTCGTTAGTGCACTCGAGAAATGAAGTGCAGAGAAGAGCATTTCACAAAGTATATACTCATTATATTGTACTTGAGCTGTTAGTGATGTCTTAATTATTTAATGTATGTTTAAATAAATCTGTTATGAAACAAGTTATGACAGCCACTGCGTAAAATGAATATATTTCAACAACAAGTAGACATTATAGCTATAATTTAGAAGTTAATTTAAAAGCTGCATTATGTGCAATTTACATGTTTGTATACAATTTTAATTTGAGTGTTGATTATTGTATTTTAAAATAAATAGCTGAATCAAAGTATGGGCTCTGTTGTTAATTGTAACCTTATAATGTAAAAAGTCTCCTTTTATAGTTTAGAGCAGAATCTGAGGTAGATTTTGATCCCTGAGAAAATTTTAATTATTAATTAAATTTATTTAAAGAAAGAGGAATTTGTTCAGTAACCACTGTTTAATTAAAACATTTTTTTTAAGTTTAGTTTTTCCGCCCTGCTGTACCAAAACCGAACCATCATGAGTAAAATTATTTAGTTTTATTATACAGTAAACTTATTTCCATATTCTAGTTAAAAATTGCAAATAAATAATTTATTAATTTATTATGGGAATATTTATTATATTACGTTGTTTAAGTAAAAATATTCATTTTTTTACAGCGTTTTAGTAATTTTTTTTATTTAATTTTATTTTTTTATATAATTTTTATTTTTAATTTTAATTTTATTTATTTCATTTGTATTTTTTAATTTTAAAATTTTAATTTTAATTTTAATTTTAATTTTATTAATTTTATTAATTTTATTAATTTAATTTAATTTTTTTTTTTTTTTTTTTTTTTTTTTTTTTTTTTTTTGTAAAATAACTAAGAATTTAATGGAGATCTGTTGGAAGTTATATTTTCAAGCTGTTGCTAATACAACTCAAAAAAGGTCCCAGACTTTTATATCAATGTATTGTGTTCTCATCCATTTATTCCTTAAAACCCTGCAGAAACCCTGGTGTGTACACGTGTTTGTGTTTGTCCGTACACATATATGTGTGTCGGAAGGGCGAGAGAAAGAAGCAATTAGGACGAGTCTGTTTGCATGGTATTCATTCGAGTCATTAAAAGCCAAAGCATTCATTTAGCATGTTTTCAAAGCACCATTGTTTACTGATTGTTCTTAGAAACCTATTCCATCGCACCGATCACGTCAGGTCTTTTCAGACAATCAAACAAACCCAGACAGGTGGAGACACAGAGGGAGAAAAGGCCCAGATGATGCAGGTCCAGGTCATCCCAGCCAATGAGAATAATTACAGCTTCTGCATTCGCAGCAAGCAGAAAGCGACATAGTGTTGAAGGCAAAGCTCAAATAAGATTAATCTAAGTGGGTCGCCGCAGTCCGACGCTCTCCATGTGCCAGAAAATCAATGCAAAAATTATTAAACTGATCAGGATTATGCCATTTCGGGATGAAGCTTCGAAAAGTGTGATTGATGTTCAGGACGTTTTTTATCACGCGACACGCGCTGGCCTCCTTCCTTTGGTAGGACGGTAAGAATATCCAACGTTAATATCATTCCATCTGACTAATAATGTGATAATAGTTAGCAAATGACAAATAAACTTGGTGAATTGTCTCACAAGCCACATTTTTCTTTAGCCTCTAGAGCCAGAGGAAATCGCACAAGCCATTACAGTGATTCACAGGCCATCATTTAATGAAGACAATAACAAATAGGCTCACAAGTGAGTTGTATTTTTCTTTATCACATTACAGGAAGATCATAATGCCCTCAGGAGCGGGAGAATAGAGCAGCAGCAGCACTCTGAAACTGAACTGAGGTCGTGTGGCTGTGAAAGTTATACTTAGGATACCTAGAATCATGCTCCAGAAAAATTTAAAAAAAAAAAACAAAAAAAGTACACCATTCAATAATTCTTCAAAACAATATCGCTTCAAGAAAACAGCAATAATATTTATGATTATTATTCCTATAACTCACAGTGTGTGTGTGTGTGTGTGTGTGTGTGTGTGTGTGTGTGTGTGTATTATTATTTGTAGTATTATTATAGTTATTAACGGTATAAGATTACCATTTAAAATGACTGTTTTCTATTGAAACATATTTTATTTTACCACGTGATCTTCCAGAAATCATTCTAATATGGTGATTTGTTGCTCTATTATTAACTATTATTGGTGCTCAATTATTAATAATGGTTCTTATTATTTTTGATGTTGAAAACAGCTTGTGCTGCTTAATATTTTTTTTGTAGAAACAGTATATATATATATAAAAATAATTATCTGATGAATAGAAAGTTCAATGAACAGCTTTTATTTATTGGAAATATATTTTTCATTACATTATGCATGTCTTTACTACCACTTTTGAACAATTTTAATGCATCTTTGCTAAATAAAAGTATTGATTTAGTTCTTTCTTTATGCTTTTTTTTGTTTTTTATTTACTTACACTGAATTTTGAATGGTAAAGAAGAGAGCTATTTTAGAGAGCTATTTTAAATGGTAATATTATTTCACAATTGTACTGTATTTATTAAATTCTTTATCTAATAAATGCAGTTTTAGTGAGCAGAAGAGACTAAAAATCTTACCAAACCCCACACTTTTGAATGTACAAGAACCGATTTTACTTCTGAACATGAGAGTAAAGATTAATGTCTGAGTGTGGTGGGATTCAGGGAAGTTAAATGGCTTGTGAACACCATTTTATGTTGACTTTATTATGAAAGTAATGTATGGACCTGCTGTCGTAAATAAAGGAGAGGCAGACAAAGTAAAACCACAAAATCATGTGCCACACACACAAACAGAAGATCCCAAAAGTATTCTACTGTGACCTCTTTGGAGTGAAATTGAAATGTGTGCCAGTGCAATGAGACACTTAATGAGAGAAAGATTGAGTGAGTGAGCTGATCTTAAAGGAGAAAAACAACATCCACACACATACAAAAAACACACACCTTATATTTGCCAAAAATTTTCCAAAAACACACTATAACAATCATGCTAAAAAAATACTAAAACGTGTTAGAAACATTCTAACAGTGTGTTAAAAATGCTAACAATCTGCTAAAGCATGCCATAAACATGATATCAATGTGCTAAAACATGCTTGCAATGCATTGAACATGCTAGGGAGGGGTCAAAACATTCTAGAAACATGCTAAAATATGCTGACAAAATGTTTGTAACATGCTAAAACAAAATATGAGTGTGCTAAATCATGCTAACAACATGTTTAAAATGTTTAAACATTTAGTCAGACTAGAAAACATGCTGCAATGTTTTTAACACTAAACTTTTAACATCAAGCATTGTCTTCAAACTTCAAACCTATCTAGTTAAGTATATATACTAGGGATGCAACAATAAAGTTAGGCCACGGTTCTATACATACCTCAGTTTTTTTGACCATGGTTTTCGTTTAGGTTCTGCTCTGATGGCTTGGCACATCACAATGTTTTTTGCAATATAAAATGGGATTTTTAACAAAATTAACAAATTAACAACAAAAACTCCTGTACACTGCTGTACACTGGAGAAAGACATGGATTATTATATGTCTACTTAAAATTCCTTTTGAGAGAGGTACTATTTTCCCTATTTTTACCCCATAATAGGATGGATTGGCCTTTAAACACATGTAATGTCTGTTTCATTCATACTGGAAGCCAGAGGGCGCCCTCGCGCAGAAACTCAACACATGCATCACAGAAATAATAGAACTGATGATGCTCCAGTACATCCCTAATATGGACGAAGACATCCAGCTATCACTGTGACTGAATAAAAAGAAGATAGAAATGTTTTGAATGATGAAACATGACAATACACACTCGGCTGCGACAATATATGGTTTATCTGTGTTCTTCAAGCAATCTCAGGTATTTTTATTATAAATATTTTTATAATCCATTCCTAATCGCGTTTATTACAGTATAGGATATATTTTCTGCTTCATTCTTTGATAAGAAACATCAGATCAGAAAATGAAGTTATTTCAAACACTCGTCTGATGTTGTGGCATAAAAACATGTCATAATGATCTCTTTTGTTGGAAAACAGGTTTATAAAGCATTTCCTCCTCTCACAGGCACACAAACAGAGCCAATTCTGAGAGAAATAAAGCATACAAAAATTATTTACATGCACAATAAAAAAATAAAAAAACAATTCGCAAGCTTGAACCATGGATGTCGTACCAATCGGTTTAATATTATATTGAGAATTGTGGCATCCCTAATATATACGTGCTAAAACATACTAGAAACATTACAATAATGTGTTCACTTACTGGAAACATTATTGGTTAAAGCAGGCTTGCAATGTGCTAAAACATGCTAGTAATGTGTTAAAACATGCCTGCAAAGTGATAAAACATGCAATAAACATTATTGGTTAAAGCATGCTTGCAATGTGCTAAAACATGCTAGTAATGTGTTAAAACATGCCTGCAAAGTGATAAAACATGCAATAAACATTATTGGTTAAAGTAGGCTTGCAATGTGCTAAAACATGCTAGTAATGTTAGCAAAGTGTTAAGTATGCAAGAAACATAATAACGAGTTAAAACATGAACAATATGCTAAAATATTCTAGAAACATTATAACAATGTGTTTACTTACTAGAAACATGCTAGTAATGTGTTAAACCATGCAAGAAACATTATAATGTTACTACATGGTAGCAATGTGCTAAAACATTCTATTAATGTGTTAAAACACCTGCAAAGTGTTATAAAACCCTAGTAATGTGTTACAACATACAAGCAAAAACATGATTAACGCATGCTAGCAATATGCTAAAACATGCTAGTAATGTGTTACAACATGCTAGCAATGTGTTAAAACATGCAAGAAACATTATAATGTTACAACATGGTTGCAATTTGCTAAAACATTCTATTAATGTGTTAAAACATACCTGAAAAGTGTTAAAACATGCAAGAAACATAATTGGTTAAAGCATGCTAGCAATGTGCTAAAACATGCTAGTAATGTGTTTACATGTCAGTAAAGTGTTAAATATGCAAGAAACATTATAACAATGTGTTAAACATGCTATTAGAGAGTTAAAGCATTTGAGAAATATTTATTTGCTCCTGTGCAAATAAGTGCCCTGTCTTTAAGTGAAAGAAAAAAACAGAGAAAATGCCCAGCATGTCCATTTTATTCCAGCCAAAGTCACTTGAACGCATCACATTTGAGCTTCTAAGCTCACAAGCAGGAACTTCCCATGAGGACCTGAAGGCAGCGAGCGAGTGAAGCAGGAAGCCCTTGAGTCTAAATGACAGCTGACACCACAGCAAGTGTCTTTAGTGACCGCTCGATTGTTTTTTAGCTGTCACAGTCTTCCTGCGTTTGTCTCTGTGTTTAGCTGCGGTCTAACGGGGTCTCTAATAATATTGTGAGTTTGTGTTGTCAACTGTAGTGGTCTGGGAATGCGGCGTGTGTGTGAGAGACATGCTGAAACAACAGACCCCCGCCTCACGTTCCCCGCAGGTCACGGTCTGACCCACGGTGAGCCCATAAGCTCTGGATGAGGGAGGGCGAGCGCTGTCCTACTTTGAAAGTGACAGCTGACCCATGGAAAGCTGACGGTGGGCAGAAAGAACGCCAGTCATGTGGAGGTCTGAGGCAGGTATATGGCCCAAGTGCAAGGCAAAACCCTTCTGCTGGGTGTTTGCTTAAACAAACAGGAGTTAATTAACTCCGCAGTGATGGCTGGAACCACAATAATATGTTTTTTAGTCTCTGCCTCAGACCATCACTGTCCATTGACTTGCAGGAATCAATCCAAAGTATTGTCAGTCTACCTGCACACACAAGGCAGAACTTTACAATGGATTTGCCATGTTTTTCACATGAGAGAGATATTAATTTGTTTAAGGCACTATAATAATCAGTACTGTAATAAACAGACTGAAATTTTTCATTTTTAAGCGTTATTTACCAGCATTCATAGACTGCCATTTATTTTATTTTAAATTACATTTTTATAATACATTTTATTATAAATAAGTATTAAGTGTAATTAAAAAATATATATATTTAAAAATACGGGGAGAGTTAAACTCAAGGGAAGAGCTAAAGCTTCCTAGAAACATGCTAAAACAACAGCAATGTGCTAAAACATGTTTATGTGTTAAAAATGTTAGAAACATGCTTAATTTAACAACATGCTAAAACAATAGCAATGTGCTAAAACTTGCTAAAATCCTGCTAGCAATATTTCTTTAACCACAGCAATGTCCTAAATGCTATCAAATATTACAAATATGCGAGATCGTGTTAACAACATGTTAAAACAATAGCAATGTGCTAAACATGTTTACAACATGTTAAGAGAATATTAAAAACAAACTGATAGCGACATGGTAAAACAATAGTAATGTGCTAAAATATGCTAACAAAGTGCTAAAAATGAAAAAAAAAAAACATGTTTAATCATCGTAATGACACACCAAAACAATAGCAATGTGCTAAAACATGTTAACAGCATGTCAGAAACATGCTTAAACATGGTAGAAGTGTTGTAAAACATGCTGATATCATGTCAGAAACATGCTTAAACGTGGTAGAAGTGTTGTAAAACATGCTGACAGCATGTCAAAAACATGCTTAAACATGCTAGCAATGCGTTAAAACAGTAGTGTGTTGAAACATCCAAACAACGTGTTAAAATGCTAGAAACATGCTTAATCATGATAGAAAAATGCTGAAAAGATTTTTAAAATCATAGTAAACTTTAAGACAATAGAGGCCTATGAAAGAAAACATCAAAGTTTTTCTTCAAACAGGGCTACTTGACAATTTTTCAAATTGCTGATTGGTTTCATGGTCTGATTTGTGTCGTAAGGTTGTGACCGACTCATGATAGTGACTCAGTTCTAGCCAAAAAGCTCCTGGATTCGTCTGCAATCAAGCACAGTCACTCAACATGACACGGCTTCGACCCTGAGGATTTCATTCGTACCTCAAGTAGGAGCTTAAAACGGCTGTCAGAGATGATGACAGGCTACACCCACGTCTCAATCGCCCGCTTCTCGCTAACAGCCAGCCTTTCAATGCTAATCAGTGTATTAATCACTAATTGCTTCCCCACACACGCAGACTGCTGTTCCCCTGGAAGCTGAGGGTTTGACTGACAGCAGGTTCAGTGGGCCGCTGTAATCACGGGGGGAACGCACAATCCTCTCGCAGTTAGCATACTAGCAACACACTAATGATGAGGAGGGCACGGTGCGCTGAAATCAATACGCCCACTGAAATCAGACTCAAGTGACTCCTTGGCTCCAGCAGGCATCTCTTAGGATGAGTTTTGCTGGTGTTTGTAAAATGTCGAGGCTGAGGGGTGAAACCTGAAGTAATGCTTAATCATGTCCTGAAATTACTTCTGGAGAAGAACTCATTGGAAGCATCCATTTTCCCTCAGCACTGTCCCCTTAGAAACAAAAAACATGAATGCATGCGGTTATATGCAGGGCTTGGCTACAAATCATCATTTCTGTAATGGATGGCGCAGATAATGTGCGTAATATTCGATGCATTCAATGCACATAATGCAATATCAGTGTTTTTTTTTCTTTTTTCAATTTTTTTTTTCTTGCATTGATTTTTTAAAGTATTGGAGTATGTTTTCCAGTATTACTTTTTTATTAATATTTAATGTTTAATTCGATGTGTGACTTGCTGTTTCTTTGCTAAATGTACTAGCCATTTCTGAGTAAAATTGTCTTTCAAAAATGTCCTTTAAGAAAAAAACATATTCAGAAGTCCTTATTTAGAGGCTGTAAAAATACAAAAGTGCTCAGTGCATAGACAAAATGTTTCTGATATTGCATCATCATCATCATCACAAATCAACATTTAATTCAATTTAAATTAACTGAAGTGAGTTGAATTTAACATTTAATAAACATTTAATAAAAACAATTTGGTACAGAAATGATTTTAACTCAGAATTTGCTAGTAAATTACAAAGAAACAGCAAAGTATCATTGTGAATTGTGAAATTTTAACAGATGCTACACATATTACAAAAATCAATCAATCTATCTATCTATCTATCTATCTATCTATATATATATACAGTATATATATATATATATATATATATTATATATATATATATATATAATATATATATATATATAATTATATATATATATATATATTCCAAATATAAACCATAATCCTCAAAATAATAATAATAAGTATATTTAAAACCTCAAAAAAATAATTAGAATAATATTGATCATTAAGTAATATTTTTCTATACAGGCATGTAAACACAAAAAAATAGTATAAATACCTTATAGTAAAACTATAATATACAAGTGGGGGGGGGGGGAATCAGATGGCAATACTGTGGTACTTTAATGTACACCATGGTACTTATATATTCCTATACTCTAAGGAATAAAAAAAAAAAAAACACACACGGTAGTACTGTAGTACAGTTACAAAACATAGTAGAAGCATGTTTGCAGTGATGCTTTCAAATGGTAATACCATGGTACTGAATGATTACCATGTAGATACTGAAATATACTGAAATAATACCAAGGTAGAACCGTAGTGCATCTCCATGGTTTAATCTATGGATCTCTTTAGAGGCATGTGAATTTAAGCTCAGATGCTCATTTACTGATGCATGCTGTAGGATCAGTTTGCTGCTGAGAAATACCTGTTGAATATGTTCTCAACACAAACAAAGTGCACTGAACATCGCCGCGCTACCGGACACGAAATCTGATCGCGTGAACATGATGCTCGTGCAGAAAGCTATTACCTGGTTTACTGTGTCCTCACTAAACAACTCTCAGCTTTCATTTCACCTTGATTTGTACAACACTCTCCCATGTAAAGCTGTGTGTTACACGGGGAGTTATTCAGGGCTCTGATGCAATGCTGTCCGGTGATTTATAAGAGCCTGGATGAGACACAACACATGCAGACGACTCCGTTTGACAATATGTGCTTCACAGAGAGTCAGGGGTCTGAGATGAATGACAGCAACATAAATGTGTCTGAAATGAACAGCTGAATGCAGCATTAACTCGACCTGAATAGGGCTGAACAAAGTGAATTTAATTAAATGCATACACATCTAAACAAAGCATGGTAGTTTCTGGAATGAGGGACCATATTTTGAACATTCACAATATATGTTGATGACTGAATCACTGAATCAGTGAAAGAATCATTATATCAGAGTTGAATTGATTCAAATTCAAACAATATTCACTGAAGCTTTTGCATTGCATTCTGCATGCAAATATATTTAAATATTTTTTATAAAATGAAAGAAAATAAAATAACATTCATCTGTGAATCCTGAAAAAGAAATGTATCAAAAATGTTTTTAACATTGATGATAATCAGAAATGTTTCTTGAGGAGCAAATCATCATACTATAACAAATACTCAAAAACATGTGACACTGAAGACTGGAGTAATGATGCTGAAAATACAGCTGCGCATCACAGAAATAAATTACACTTTAACAGAGATTCACAGAGAAAACAGCTGTTTTAAATTGTAATAATATTTCACAATTTTGCTGTTTTTACTGTATTTTCAAATTAAACACATGCAGCCTTGGTGAGCAGAAGAAACTTATTTAAAAAACATAAGAAAATCTTACCAGTCCCCGTCTTACAGTGGCCTCATTGATTCAGACTGACCTTGTTTCTGTTTGCAGCGATGGTTTAATCAGTCCGTCCGCTCTTAAAATCATCCTGAGACGTCCTGAGATGATGTTGTGTGAGTCTTGACAAATAATTAAATGCAGGCAGTATAACGAGATGGAAAATTGCAATGTTCAGTGTTGTTGTGGTTTTTGAGAAATGCGCTACGAGCTGCTGTGGAGAAAGGCATCTGGCAAACGCATAAATGTAAATGTATTCAGATGTGTATTTTTGAATAATTGAATCAGTGAAAGAATCATTGAATCAGAGATTTAAAATGTCTGTAGTAGTGTTATTTTAGTACTATTTACGTAATATTATAGTTTTATAAATATTTTGAATTAACTTCTATTTTTATATTTTCAGTTTTCATTTTCATTCAGTTACATTTTAGTAATTTTGTTATGTACACGTGTATAATAATAATATAATATATAATATATTATTATTATAATTACATAATTATAATATTTTGAAAATCAATTTAAAATATTTTTATATATTTTTTATATATTATACATATTTATAAAAATTTAATATAAATGTTAAACTTAAATATTACTAATTAGGTTTAATTTATTTTTATTTAAGTTTTATTTTTACACACACACACACAGACACACACACACACACACACACACACACACACACACACACACACAACACACACACACACACACACACACACACACACACACACAAAACACACACACACACAACACACATTAAATCTAAATAATAATGAAAAACATGATTAAATCTAAATATCACTATTTAG
Source organism: Cyprinus carpio (assembly GCF_018340385.1). Classification (NCBI taxonomy): domain Eukaryota; kingdom Metazoa; phylum Chordata; class Actinopteri; order Cypriniformes; family Cyprinidae; genus Cyprinus; species Cyprinus carpio. The sequence goes on from NC_056595.1 coordinate 24,423,201, forward strand.
TTGTAATGTAATTTTATTTAATATTTATATATTATATTTACATTTATATTATTTTTATATATATTTCTAAAATATATTTTAGATATTTATAAAAACAATATAAATATTGAAAATAATAATAATAATGTAAATATTTAACATAAAAATAAAATAAAAATACTATTAAACCTAAATTTTACTATTTAATTTTATTTCACTTTTATTTTATTTTTTTCTCTCCAGTCAGTCATTTTTGTTCTTCATTTTAGTTGCCAAAGCAACATTTCTTAATTTTATTTATAGCTTTTTTCAGCTTTATTTCAGTTAACGCAAATGCTTTTAATAGTTATCATTTTAATTTTAGTTAACGATAATAAACCCTGGTCCGCAGTGTAAACTGAATTAAAAAACTAGAACTCAGTTACAACATACAACAAGCACACCCAAGTCATGAATAGTATCTCAACTACAGATCAGCGAAGCAGAAAGCGC
>NC_056595.1:24431171-24548330 GCF_018340385.1 Cyprinus carpio
CTCTGATTTTAATAGTGTATTAGAAAATGTTGAAATTAACATTAAATATGATTAATAAATGCTTTAGAAATATTTTTAATTATTAGTTCTGTTATGCTAACTGATGTAGTTAACTAATGTTAACAAATGGAACTTTATTGTAAAATGTTACCATTAAAGTATAATTTAATTTAATTTAATTTAATTTAATTTTATTTAATTTAATTAATTAATTTATTTAATTTAACAGTAATTTAATTTAATTTAATTTAATTAATTAATTTAATTTAATTTAATTTAATTAATAATTTAATTTAATTTAATTTAGGTTTACTTAAAACAGTAGTATCAAAAAGTTAGAAATATGTTAAAAGTTAGGAAAGTAAAGCACTAAAATTACTAACTGGAGAATAAACTAAAAAATAACAAAAGTACTAAAAACTTAAAATATAAAGAACAAAATTTAATTCAAGATATTACTAAAAACTACATATAAAATACTAAAATTGTCCCTGGATAACCATGCAACATCTGTGGTATAGCAAACATCTCTATACCATCTGAGACCATCGAATGTTCTATAATCTCATCTCTTCAAAATCTATTTCTATGAGAGCTAGAGTGTTTTAGACATAACATCTGGTTCGGGTTTGAAGGAGACACTTGTTGAAGCTATGTGCCACTGTTTGAGCTCAAACATAGCTGGGATTCAGAGTGTTCAGCTGCAGAGTTCCCATTGTGCTGTGGGAACAGATGGTACAACCTCAAGTGATCTCTCGTCCAATCATTCAGTCGAGCGGAGGAACAGATGGTCCGATCTGCGTTAAGACACTCGCAGCTTCACTCTGGAGCACGTCTGATGTGGAGAATAGTGTCTTCTTATTTACAGACACGCTCGAGACCCGCAGCAGCATCAGTTGTATTCGTGTCGTCAGAGAGGTTTTTGTGTTTGTTCGCGTCCAAATGAGCGAAACACTCTCAGCGATGACTCTGCAGACCAGCTGCTGCGATGACTCAAAACATAAAGATCAAACCCAGAACAATGGCTTCGTGAAAATAATTACTAGCAGTGGCGCTCGTGGAGTTTGCATAACAAGGTGTTTCTCAGGCAATAATGGAGAGCAACTGGTCTTTTGCTAAAGGATCCACAAAACTTTCTTTTATTTAATTATTTTAAGTCATTTTCTTCTTATTTTCTGACTTAAGAAAAAAGTTAAGAATATTGTTTAATCCCAAAACTGTTCTTTTCCCTTATAATTGTTCTAAAAACAAAACTTGAGAAGAATTTACTGTAAAGCATTTTCTTAAAAATCATCAGAAACAACCTCTTAAGATTAGGATAACCTCTGAAATCTTTAAAATTTTTCAAGAATTACACTTTGTATGAACTTTCTCTTAATAAATTGATGTAAACCCATATAACTTCCTCTATATATTAAAAATAAATATCTTAATTTCTCTTAAACCAACTCAGATTTGCCAATATAAAAGTCTGCCATCAGATTTCATATTTCGTACAATACTGGTCAGATTTAAGTAAGATTTTTTAATGTTTTGAAAAGAAGCCTCTTGTTCACTACTTTATTTTAACGAAAAATACAGTTAAAAAAATATTGAGAAATATGACAATTTAAAATAGCTGTTTTCTTATGATGTCCACAAATATCTAGAAATTTATTTCTGTGATAACGCAGGAGCTGAGTTTATGGCAGCCATTACTCTAGTCTTCAGTCTTCAAAATTTTACTCTTGGAGCCACATTGAGATCCCATATAGCTCTGATTATGAATCATATATTGTGTTAAAAATGAGGATGCTAAAAGAAAAGTTTATTAAGAACTCACTTCTAAAAGGATATTAAGATATCTGTTAATACTTCTTGATTATAGCCATGCAAACTTGAAAAAATGCTTTTTCCCCCCCATTTTTGAAATGCTCACCATAGGCAATATTAATGCAAACAAAGACTGCTAGAGTCAACAGATTTTATAATAATCTACCAATCTCTGTGTAAAACTAAAATGAAATGATACTGCCATATTCCTAAATTCATTTCCCTCCTCCTGTAATTTAGCTTTAAGTCTCTGGTGAAAACTGTCATATTTACTCCGCCCCCTTGGAGCCACTTTGAGATCCTAATATCTCTGGATTTGAATCATATAGGGCTTAAAAAGAAGAGTGTTAAAAGAAACGTTGGTGTTACACGAAGCAAAATCTAAAGGATTTACGATATCTTGAATGCTTCTTGAGTTATCGCCTTGCAGACCTTTGGAAAACTTAAAAAGTGCTTTTTTTCCATTTTTTGTACAGTCACCATTGGCATATCAAGCCGAACAAAGATCTTGCAAAGAACAGACTGCTAATACATCACCCACTCTGTGTATTGATATGCCATTCATCTAAATTCTTTTCTGTACGTAAAGCTCTAAATCTCTGGTGAAACTTTCATATTATGGAAAGATATTTATCTCTGACGTGATAAAGTTGATACTTCGATGAAGCAAACATCTAAAAGGAGAACGCTGAATCTGAGCGCAATGGGGACAAAAAGAGTCCTCTTTCCCACATTGGCCTAGCTGTGATAAAGTCAACCACTTGTGACAGGATGGAAATCTGAGGATGAGAAAATATACTTGAGGATGCAAGCCATACTGGTTTCTTTCCCTCACCGGGTGAAGAACCACTTGGACAGGGGCTGAGGATGACAGTCTACACCGGGTCCTGACAGTTTACACCGGTCGTGTAGTCCCTGGCTGGAATCGAGCACGCCGACGACGAGGACCACAACCCCAATCACAACCAGTACCACAAGGGACACGGTCGACCCGCACAAGCCCAACTCCCACCCCGACCCCGGAAGACCAAATCCCGCGAATCTTTGGAGACATTCCTCCTGGACTGGCGATGGTGGGCGTCCCTCTGGAGGACATTCGATCCGTTTTACTTCCAGAATAAGAGAGTGAGTGAACGTCCCACCACAGCAGACCTGTAAGAGACATATAGAGTCCTTTACACGATAAAGATTCAGTTCTGAAACCCACCACCAGTGCCTTTAGCCAAACCACATCAAGCTTTACAGAAAACCATGATGTTACTGTTTATAATATCCTACTTTCTGTATGCTTTATAGTTGTATTTAGCCCATTGGAGCATGTGCGATAATATACAGTAGTTTAACATTTTGTGGGCAATACATACATACAATACAATACAATACAATACCGGTAGTGCGGATTAAAGATGGTTATACTTTATACTGTATATCCAACTTATACAAGGTGAGCATTGGCGATAATATAGTTAATTTGGCGATGAACATATATATATATATATATATATATAACATATATAAACAATCAAGCAGATTTGCTATATAATACTGTATATATGGCTTTGTGTAGGTATACCGTATGTATTCTGGTAAAGTTGGATATACTTTATATGCAACATTATATATAAAGCTGTACGGTAATATAGTTATATTTTGCAATGATATAAACAATCACGTAAGCGAAAATTGCTATACAGTATATTCAACTTTATTGACTGTATAGAGCTAAATGATAATAGTTGCATTTTGCAACAATATGAATCAAGCAGTTGAGATCGGCTATATATATATGCTATATATTTTTATTGCTATATATATACAGTATATATATGTATATATATGGATTGTTGTACTGTGTTGTATGCAGATAAAATTGGATATAATATATCTGACTTATATATCTTATACAGTAGCGCGTGGTCAAAAAGTTTGTAAACCTTACTATTGTTAATGTTTTTGAAAGAATTTTTTTCTTGACTCATCAAGCCATGCATTTATTTGACTCAACAATACAGAAAAAACAGTAATATTGTGAATATATTATTACAATTTAAATATAATTGTTTTTTTAAATTTATATACTTTAAATGATCATTTTATTTCTGTGATGCAAACTCTGAATTTTTTAGGATCATTATCACATGATCCTTTAGAAATCATTCTAATATGATGATTCAGGATCAAAGTTGGAAACAGTCCTGCTGCTTAATATGTTTTCAGAACTATGTGATAACTTATTTTTTAGGATACTTTGATGAATTAAAAGTAAAAAAAAAAAGAAGCTATGTTTTTAAAATATAATATTTGGTATATAACAATATACACTACTGTTCAGTAATTTGTGGGTTCAGTAATTTTTTTTTTCTTTTCTTTTTTTTTTAAATAAAAATCAATACTTTATCTCAGCAAGATGTGTTTAAAATTGATAAAAGTGATAGTAAAGAAAATATAATTATTAGGAATATATATTATTAGAATTTTTTTTTTTTATTTTGAATAAATGCAGTTCTTTTAACCTGTTGATTCATCAAATATATTAGACCAGCAGAACTGTTTCCAACACAATATACTAATCAGGAATATTAGAATGATTTCTAAATGATCATGTGATAGACTGGTTGTTACATTGTGGACACTGAAGGCTCGAGTAATGATGCTGAAAATCAGCTTTTGCAATCACAGGAATAAATTCATGTTTTTTTAAGTATATTCAAATGGGGGGAGAAAACTGTTATTTTAAGTTGTAATAATATTTCACACATATTGCTGTTTTTTTCTGTATTTTTTTCGATCAAATAATTCTGGCTTGATAGAAGCAGAAGAGCCTTCTTTTTCAAAAACATTAAAAATAGTAATGTTTCCAAACTTTTGACCTGTACTGTATATATACTGTTGCTGGCTGGTAATTTAGTTACATTTCGCAACAATATAAACAATCAAGCAGATTTGCTACAGTATATGATATATATTGCTTTATGCAAGTATATTTAACTTTATATAAAGAGACAGGTGATTATATTGTAGTATATATGAGTGAGTTTTGTGTATACCCAAGTTTATATTAACAGCTGGACAATAATATACTTACATTTTGTTTGACAATATAAACAATTATTACTCAGCTGAAATTTGCTATATAGTATACATTACTGTTGTACTGTGCAGAGTTTTTAGACATGCTATTTAATCCAACTTTGTACTCTATGTATTAAGGTCGGGATACACTTATATAAACTTTTTATGGCAATATCTTTACTGAAATGGGAACCTCTTGCAAACTAATGCGTCATTGAAGTAATGTGAAATTCCCAAGAAGCTAGACTCACGAGGGCATTTGAAGCTTGTTTTAGCTGTTTTTTCACAAACATGAATGGTGCACACATTTGGTATAGTTGACTACTGAATGCAAATTGTTTGGATTCATGGGTCACTGAGCTCGTCACGATGCGTCTGCAACTGCATTCTCTGCAAATGATGCTGCGTTAGGCAAGAATGAGGCAGCATAATTTACTTTTAGAAACATCTTTTCGTCCCTCTGCAGTAATGAGATTAGTGGTTACGTGTTCGATCTGTACATTTTTACCTGCAGATTCACAGACGCCTGAGATCAGAAACATCCCCTGAACGTCTCTTCGCTCTACCTCGGTCAGACAGAAAGGTTTAAACAGTAACAAAAAAACAAAACCTAACTTGCTTCCACAAGCACACAAATCTCCATTATGTGTTTGCACTGAATCAGAGAGCTGCAGGAATACAGACAGATGAATAGCGTGAGTCAGTGAGCCGCTGTTAATGCCGCCGCTGCTGCGTACACAAACCACAAACACACAAATCTCCATTTCCAAAAATTTCAGACAAATAACTCTTAAAAATAACACTTTAAAAGTGCCATTTATCCTTTTCTGAAGCCTAGTCTTTTCAAAGCCAATAAATAATGCTAAGAAAGATGAATTGACACTTAACAGGACTCCTTCTATTAAAGTTTGGCCCCGTCCTTTGATATTTTTGCAAGCCGACACTCATTTTTCCTATTCAGACGGGATTAGCTCGCATCCGGAGCGCATGACCTCACATAACAGCCATTTCCAGACAATAAACACTTCTATCAGCGAAATCACAGACGTCAGTAACTTAATAATGTCAATAATTGTAACTTAAAGTGAATCTCAGCTCATAACGTTGCTTTATGTTTCTTGTTTGACTTGTCATTCAGTAGTCCTCGTGAAAAATGATCACTATGTTTCCACGCGGCTCTCACACTTCTCTGGTGTGTCAGTGTATTAAGTGCACTTGTTGACACTGTCGAGCTCTGAGTGATAACAGACAAACCCAAGAAGAGAAGTTAATTCACTCCAGTAAAAACTGCTGTCATTCACTCACCATTACGCTGATGTACAACACACTCTCAGAAAAAAAGGTACAAAAGCTGTCACTGGGGCAGTTCCTTTTCAAAAGGTACTCTTTTGTACCTTGTTTACCTCTAAAGGGTGCATATCAATACCTTAAAAGTACATATTAGTGCCTACATGGTACATAGAAGTAAATTTTTTTTTTCTGGGAGTGTATGCCGTTACAAAACACCAAAGGGATTATGATATAAACATAAATGAACACATAAATATATATATAAAATGAAATAAATCAAAAAATAAATACAGAGAAAATTAATAAAGGAAAAAAGTAATACATGCTGTTTATTTATCATTTCTCAAAAAAGTAATTTTAACTCCTCCACCTTCATCCTATTACCAAATTAATACATTTATTTGATTTATTTAATTATTTATTTATTTATTTATTTATTTATCATTTCTGCAGGTTTGGCCCTCCATATCACAGCAATGAACAGGAAAATGTTGTTAAATTGATCAATTAAAAAACAAATTCTATAAAAAAAAGCAGCTCTACATTGTTGAGTTAAGTGTTAATTCAATTCAGTTAAAGTTCGCAAAGTTCATTAATTCTGAAACTAGTTTAATTTCATCTGTACAGACGGCAGTGGTGTCACATTCAGATCGATTCAGTTCAGTGTTCGATAACAGTTAATGAAACCAAATCCACTTTTCAAATTGATCATAAAGTGAACCTTTTAATGTAACAAAAGGATTTCCTGTTTCAAATAAACTGCTTGCCAAATACGTACAGATGTAAAGGAATTAGAATAGGATCCACGGACACTGAAGTACTGCAGTAATGGATGCTGAAAATTCAGCTTTGATCACAGAAATAAATACCTTTCTACAATATATTCACACAGAATACATCAAAAATAAATACTAATAATATATCATCATAATAATAATATATTAAAATCATTTTTTTATATTTTTAAAAAAAATTTTTATTACATATTGTTATAAAGTTCATCAGTCATGAAACAAATTCAGCAGCTCAGTTCAGATTTTGTTCTTAGTATCAGTGCAGTCCAATCGATAATATTTCTAAATAACATTAGTTTTCAATACGACTAGTGCACTGCAAGTCTTCTGAATTCATTTGATAGCTTCGAGTGAGCTGAAAATTCTGAAAATTTTGAAAGCTTGGCTAATCTGCTCGATAACTCCTTCTGTGTTTTGAGCAGAGATGATGACAGATGTTTCATTTTTGGCTGAACTATTGCTTGAACATCGTGGTGGATGTATTTACTTCTCAAATCCACAGCGAGGGCAGCGTTTTGGCCTTGGATTTCCCTCTGCCCTTCTCTCCAGATCCGCTCATATGACCTGAGTTGGCAGATGATATCGCCAGAGGAAATGTGAGGAAAGTGGAAACAACAAACACAGGCAAAACGCTGACCTAGATGTTCTGTAAGAATAGAGAAACATAAGGGCAAGGAGGAAAGCCGTGTATTTGCGGAGGTTCCAAATAAAATATGTTGACCCCAATCGCCGGAGCGCTGAGAAAGACTGTAGCAAAGATGCCGCGCAATAAAATATGTTGACCCTGATGCCGCCACGGCCTGCAAAAATCGAACTCTAAGAGGGAGACATTGAAAACCTAGCTAACCGAGAGGCCCATTAATTCCCCTGCAACGATAAAAACGCTCCCGCTCCATTCCACCATAGAAACAAGTGGGGGTGGGGGGGCCGTGTTCCCCGAGAGGGGAGAGAAACGCTCCCGCTGGAGTCCACCGTGGTGACAGACAGGAGTCCCCCGAGAGCGCAGATCCTCCCGCTGAGCCTCGCTGGAATGTGTTTGCGTGTTGTTTGCACTCCCGAGGCAGTCGCTTTCCTGCTTTAATCATTAGGATTACCGTTTGTTTGATATCCTTATCACAAAAAAAAGGCTCTTTGTTTGAAAGAAGTCAAAATGGTGTTAGTCTGAAAAGGGTGCGTTAGTAATGATCAAAAGTGACATTTATAATGTAACAAAAGATTTTAGATTTCAGTTGTAAGTGCTGGATTTTGAACATTCCATTTCATCCAAGAATCCTGAGAATTCAAATGTATCAAATATCTTTCAAACGTATTCTGAAGGACACTGAAAACTGACCACAGGAATTAATTATATTTTATATTTAAAATATATTCATTATAGATAAACAGTTATTTTGGATTGTAATCAGAATTAGTCACTTTAATATTAAATATGTATCTAGTTATTGATTTTTATTCTATTTATTTTTATTATTCCATTTATAGATTTTATTCAGATTTTTATATTTTAAATTAATTTAATTTGTTTGTGTTTTAAATGTAATTGTTATTTCATTTAGTTCTTTATTGTATTGAAAATTTATTTATTTACTTAATAGTAACCTATTTCATTTTAAACTAGTTTGTAGGTATTTATTTAAGTATTTATTTTATATATGTTTACATTATATTTACATAATTTTTTATTTATTTTAATGATTGATTTTTATTATCTTTCTTATTGTTTTGCTTTGTTTGTTTGAATCTATTATTTAGTTAGTTTAATTTTGCATTGTTTTATTATGCATTTATGAATCCGATTGATTTTGCACCATTTAACAATATAAGTTATTTAGTGTCTTTTTCTATCTATTATCATCTAATCTATCTATCTATCTATCTATCTATCTATCTATCTATCTATCCATCATCTATAGCTATCTATCTATCTATCTACCTATCTATCTATCATCTATCTATCTATCTATCTTATCTATCATATCGTTAGTTGTTTTGTTCATTTGTTCTATCTAGCTCTCGATCTATCTATCCTATCGACTATCTTCTATCTATATATCATAGATAATCTATCTATCTACCTTATCTATCTACTATCGTATTATCGATCTATAATCGAGCTATTACACAGATGTTTTTGATCAAATTAATACAGTTTTGGTGAGCATATATAAATCTTCTTCACCCCAAATTTGAACAGTGGTTTAGCTATAAAGTAACCTAATTTCACGTTTTTATTGTCCTCTTGAAATGTTGTTGAAATAGACATTTACAGAACCCGGACATCAATATTGGGAATCATTTCTGAAAGCTGGAGTGTATCTGTTCTTTGCTTTTTGTCCGTGGTCTATCTTCTGACATCTATCCAGCTCTATCTATCTGAAATGTTCGATATTATCGTGTATTCTATTAGTAAATCTTATGGTATCTCTCTGTAGCGCTATCTAGCTAGCTATCTAATCTAACATACTTATCTAGTATTAATCATCGATCTAGGCTATCTAGTTGTTAGTTATACGTCTGAACTCTATATATCTATCCTTAATCCTATTCATATCGATCATCATATCAGGGATTATCTATCTACTATCTGATCCTATCTGCGGTTGCGGAGATAAATGAGATTTATCTGGAGTTCTATTATTCTATCATATCTATCTATCAATCTATCTATCTATCTATCTATCAGCTATAGGATCTACTATTCTATCTATATGTAGTTCTATCTATCTATCTATCTATATATCTATCTATGCACGAATCTGATCTATATATACATCTATGATCATCTAGTTGTTCTATCTATCTATCTATCTATCTAGTAATACTATCTATCTTCTATCTGTTTCCGTTCTATATCTATGAGAGACTATCTATTATCATCTCGCTGGTTGTCTATCGTATCTATCTATGGCAGATCTATCTCAGCAAATTCTATCTATATGTAGATTTCTATTATCTATCTATCACAAATATAATTATTTTTCGATTTGATCTTTCTATTACATGTTAGCTTACCATCGGCTATCAATCTAAAATATCTAACCTTATCGATCTATATCTATATATCTATATTATCTATCTATTTGTAGTTCGATTTGTATCATCTAGTCTTGTTATATCTATCTATCATTCTATCGATGCTAAAGCTATCTATGCTATTATCTATCTAAGCTATCTGGAAATCGAAACTAAAATAAACATGCGATCTACTACTACTATATGATCCAACCATCTATCGATCAGCTATTATCAAGTAGTTCTATCGGTCTATGATATTCTATCTATCCTCTAATATATCTATCTATCATCTATCTATCTATATATATTATCTAGATACTATCTGTAGTTCATCTATCTATCTAATCTATCTATTAGCTATCGATCTATAATCATCGGGTAGTCATTATCTATCATCATTATCTAATCTAAGTTATCTATCATCTATCTATATATCTATCATCTATTTATCTGTAGTCACTATCTATTAGTCTATCTATCAGATCTAAAATACTATCTATCTGATATATCATCTCATCTATCATCTTATCTATCTATTCTATCATCCTGACAGGTTCTCTATCATCTAGCTAAAACTACAGCTAAAATTTAGTCTACGCGGTCTATCATATGCTATGCTATAGTATCTATAAAACTATCTATCATCTTATCTTCCCTCACTGCTAATTGCGCTTTAGTTATAGCTAGGATACTATCGATACTATCATTGTATCTAGCTATATAATCTCTCTATATTACTATCTGAAACGTCTACTATCTAGCGATCTATCTTCTATCGTACAGTTAATTCTATCTATCCTATCTATCTATCTATCTATAATCTTATCATCTATCTATCTATCTGACATCTGTTGTTCTATCTATCTATCCTATGACTATCTATCCATCTATCTATCTATCTATCTGAGTTCTATCTATCTATCATCTACTATATATCTACATCCGCTATCTATCTACGCTATTATCATCTAGCTAAGCTGACTTGTTTCTATTATCTACTTATCTATCTGCGAAGCATCGACTATAGGCTCGTAGTTCTATCTATCATAGATTATCTACTCGACTCCCTATCTATCTATCTCTACTGTAAGTATCCGAAGGGCTATATATCTATCTCTCTGTGTAGTTATATCGGTCTATCTATCATCTATCTATCTATCTATCTTCTATCTAATATCTATATATTATCTATCATCCTAAATAGCTATCTGTAGTTCATCGCATGCTGGGAGTATATAGACTATCTATCTATCTATCTATCTATCTATCTACTCGATCTATCTATCTATAATATTAGTATCTGTAGTTCTATACTATATATCTAAAAAAAAATCTATCATTATCTAATCTATCTATCTAGCGCTATGTGCTATCTATCTATTATACTATCATCTATCGATCTATCTAAACTATTATGAGTTCTATCTATCTATCTATCTATCTATGATTGATTATCATATATCTAGATGTACGTGATATTATCTTATATATCTATATATCTATCTACTCATATTCTATAATGATCTATCTATTTTCTATCTATCTATCGATCGATCGATCTATCTATCATCTGTTCTATGATATGATCTATCAGATCTGTAGTTCGATATATGTCATCGATCTATCATCTATCTATCTACTATCTAGCGCTCTATCTATTATCGATCTATATATCATCTAGCTAAATTGCTGTAGTGCTATCTATATTTATCTCCCTATTTAATCTATCCATGCGATTTATACTATCTATAAGCGATTATCTATGAGCTATCTATCCTGTTGGGTACGATATCAGGATCTCATCTATTCATCTAGCTATCTATAGATCTATCTATCTTAGGCTATGCTATCTACTGATCGAGATATCTATCGACGATATCTAAGCTGTGTCGATTGTTTTCGTAATTATCTATCTATCTATCTAAGATCGATCTATATCACTATTATCTGGGGGGTCTATCTAATCTATCTATTATCTATCTACTATCTATCGTAGCAGGTCAGTTATATCTATCAGATCTATCTATCTAGCTATCGATCATCTATCGAATCTCATTCTATCTACCACTAAGCCACCCCTTGCTACGGGGCGAAGGACACATCTATCACTCTAGACGATCATAGTCTATCTTGATCTAGTCTAAGTCTAGCTATCTATCTCTCTATCTAGCGCTGCCCCACACCACCCCTTATCTTGAGAAGGACTGTCTGTCTGTCTGTCTACTCTATTCTGATTTATCTGTCTGTCTACAATCCCCACCACCACACCCCTTCTCTGGAAGAAACTGAGTTCTATCTATCGATATATCATATATCTATCGAGTATATCTCTCATCTATATAGCTATACATCTATCTATCCGTAATCTGTCATCTATCTATCTTGTATTCATATCGCGATCGCCCACGCAACCCACACTATATGCTAGTAGCTGATCGCTTGGAAGCGACAGTATCTCTGCGTTCTAGCGATCAGACTCGTATGTACTCGATCATCGAATCTATTCTATCTAGGCTATCTAATCTATCTGTACTCTACGATCTATCTATTCTATCGCCACACCATACCCTTCTATGGAGAAGGGGTAGTTATAAACGTATGTGATTATGTATACTATCTATTAGCTATCTAATATTATATATCTGTAGTCTATTATATCGTATACTATGCTATCTATTCTATCTCTATACACCTATCAACCTATTCTCTTGGATAGGGATGTGATTATATCTGTAGTTATCATACTATCTTCTTAATCTATATATCTTCATCCTATGCTATCCTTATTATATTATCTACCTATCTGTCTGTTCTATCTCCACTCCACCCTTCTCTTGGAGGACTATCTCTCTGAATCTATCTAATATTTCTATTCTGATCTACTCACTATCTGATCTATTATCTATGCTATCTATCATCTGATCATCTATCTCTTATCGATTTAAATCTATCTATCCCTACCTGTACAAACCCTTCTCTTGGAAAGGACTGTCTGTCTGTCTGGGCTGTTCTATTGATATGAGTTCGGAATCTGTCTGTCTATCATACTCATCCCGACCAACCTACCCCAGTATTATATGGGAAGGACACATCGACTCTCTCTATCTATCCTATCGTATAGATGATATATCTAGTCTATCTATCTCTCTATCTATCTATGGTATCTAGATCGTATCTATCTATCTATCTATCTATCTCTCTATCTATCAGCCATCTACCTACCCTATCTAAAATACTGAGACACTATCTATCTATCTATCATCTATCTATCTATTATTATCTATCTCTATCTAAAAATCTACAAACTACTAGTTCTAACTAAAAAAAAATTCTCTGGAGGAAAATCTAGTCTCTCTATCTATATCTATCTCTCAACTGAAGGTCAGCTATCTAATCTATCTATTGATGTATCGAGCTATCTTATCGCTCTAGTCGATCTATCTATCTATCTATATATCCCCACTATCACCCCCTCTGATGGAAGGGAATCTATCTACTCTATCAATGGGTAAAAATGAGATCTAATCTACTAAAGCGACCACAAAACCTCTTGATGTTACAAGGAAATCTATCTAGTCTATCTATCATCGAATCTATCGACTAATCTATCTATCTATCTATCGATGGAGTTATCTAAACTCGAGCTATCGGATCTATCTAATCTATCTATCTATCTATCTAAACGATCGATTCTAAAATATTTAAAAAAAACAAAAATCTACTAGCTGTCGTTCTATCTGATCTATAGCTAATCTATCTACTAAAATCCCACTAATCAACAAAAAAAAAAAAAAACTTTCTATCTAATCTGTTTATCTATTATCTATCGTATATTATCTATTATCTATCATCTATCGGATCTACTATCTATATAGTGTTCTATTCTATCTATCTATATAAAAAACCCTCTAAAAATCTAAAACAAAAAAATATATCTAAAAAAAATCGGTCTATCTATCTATTCCTAGTTGCTATCTATTAACTATCTATCCAACAAACTAATTCTCTAATATCTATCTATCTATCTATCCTATCTAATCCTTCTATCAAAAAAAATTTCGTATCTATGTCTCTGTATCTATCTAGATCTTTCAAATCTATTCTGTCTAATCTGTTCGATTTATCTGTTGATCATCTATCTAAATACCTTATCTATGGTTTGGAATTGAAACTATACTATCGATAATCCAACATCCCATCGTATCTATATAAGCTAAAAACAAAATCCGAGTCGTTCTATTAAGCACTAAAAAATCTAAATGATCTAAATACCAAAAAATCAATCTATCCAATCTCTTGCCCCTAAATCACCCAAAATCGATCGATTCTAAATAAAAAAAAAAATCTATCTAATCTATCTATCGTATCTATTCTATCTAATCTAAAAACCTATCCTAAAACTATCTAAAAAATCTATCCCTCATACTAATCTAAAAAAGGACTATCTAATCTGATCTACTCTGTATCTAAAAAATCTATAAAAAAATCTATCTATCATCTAAAAAAAAAAAATCTATCATCTAACTAACTATCTAATCTATCTATCTAAAATTAAAAGGTGCTTGATCTAAATCTAATAGTGTCTATCTATCTATCTAAAAACAACTAAATCTATCTAAAAAAAACAATCTAAAAAAGCTAAACAAAAAATAAATCTATTGAAAAATCTGTCGAATCTATATGTCGATCTATACATTCTAAACCCATTCTAAAAAACTAATCGTAACATCTAAAATATCTATCCAATTAAAAAACTATCTAAATCTGTTCAAACTAAACTAAAAAATCATAAAGAAAAATTAAAATCTACTCTAAAAAAAAACCAAATCTAAAATAAAAATCTATCTATCTATGCGAAAAAAATCTATCGAAATCTATCATCTATCTATCTATCTAACCTGACGCTAAAATCCTAGTCTAAAAGAATCTAACTATCTATCTATCTATCTAAAATCTGTAAATCTATCTATAAAATCGAAAACTCTATCTATCTATTCCTCTATCTATCTATAATCTAAAAAAAAAAATCTATTCAAAAAAAAAACTATCATAATCTACTATCTATCTAAAATCTATCTATCTATCTATCTATCTTCTTCTATCTCATCTAAAAAAAATTCTAAAAAAAACAAAAAAATCTTGGAAAATCAATCTAACTAAGACTAAATACGAATCTATAAAATCTAAATAAAAAAAAAAATCTAATAAATAAAAAAAAAAAAAAAAAAAAAAAAAAAAAATAAAAACTAAAAATCTAATCTAAATCAAACAAAAAAATCTAGAAACCTTAAAAAAATCTAACAACAAAAAAACTAAAAAAAACTCTAAAACATAAAAAAATTTAAAAAAAAAAAAACTAAAAACCCTTCTTGAAAAAAAATCTAAAAATCTAGTAACCTCTAAAAAACTAACAAAAAAAAAAAACATAGAAAATAACTAAAATCTTAAAAGAAAAAAATCTAAACTCTAAAAAAATCTAAAATCTAAAAAAAATCTGCTAAAAAAGGACATAAAAATTATCTATCTAATCTAAAAAAAAATCGAAAAAAAATAATCTATCTAAAAAAAAAAATCTAAAAAATAAAAACAGTCTATCTCTCTATCTAAACTATTCTCAAAAAAAAAAAACTCTAAAAAAATAAAAAAATAAAAAAATTCTCTAATCTAAAAAAAAAAAACAAAAAAAAATCATTAAAAAAATCTATTCTAACTAAAAACTAAAATCGAAACTAAAAAATCTCTGGAAAGGGTCTAAAAAATCCTCTCTAAAAAACTAAATCTATCGCTTATCTACTATCTTCTCTCTAAAAAATCTAAACTATAAAAACAAAAAAAAAAAAAAAAAGCTAAATCTAAACTGCTTCTCTATTCTTTTCTAAAAAAATTTCTAAACTAAAATCGATCGTCTAAAACTAAAAATCTAATCTACATGAAATTCTCTAAAACCATTCATCTTAAAAAAACTTAAAAATAAAAATCTAAAAAAAAAACAAAAAATAAATCTCTGCTACTCCTAAAAAAACAAAAAAACTAACTAAAAAAAAATCTGCCTGTCTGTCTAAAAAAATCTATAAAAACGAATCCTTAACTAAAAAAAAAAAATCCTTTCTTAAAAAATCTAAAATAAAAAAAAAAACTAAAAAAAATATCTATCTAAAAATATTACTTCTATCTAAAAAATAAAAAAAAATCTAAACAAAAAGAGAACAAACTATCTAAAAAAAAATATAAAAATAAACTAAAAAACTCACCAAAAAATCTAAAAAAAAAAAAAAAAAAATCGAAAATCTAAAAAAATAAAAAAAATCTTAACTTTTACTAAAAATCACCTAAATCTAAAACTAAATCAAAAAAAAAAAAAAAAAACTCGATCTAACACTAAATCTAAAAAAAAAAAATCTATCTAGAAAATCCAAAAGTTAATCTATTAAAATTATCTATTTTTATCTATCAAAACTATGCTATCTCAAACCTAAAAAATAAATCTACTTAACACTATCTATCTAAAAAAAGTAAATTTGCTATTCATCTATCTATCTATCTAATCTATCTAAAAATATCTATCTATCTAGCTATCTCTTAATCTAGTCATCTCTATCCTATCTAAACATATCTAGCCTCTCTTGAAATACTAATTCTATCTGTCTGTCTAAAAAATCTAGTCTAATCTTATCTAATATATATCTCCTCGTATATCCCTCTAAACAACCACTATCTGTCGGGTCTTATCTAAAAAAATCTATCTATTTTTCTAATCTATCTAATTCTGTAAAAAAAAATCTAAAAAAAATCTTCTATCTATCTATCTATCGATCTGATCTACTAGTCTATCTACTATTATTCTATCATCTGGCTATCTATCCTATCTATCTATCTATCTATCTATCTATGTGGGTGTTGTCACTATCTAGTCGTCGTCTGTCATCATCCTTACTCCTATCCTAGCTGTTCTATCTATATATTCTTCCGTCATCGTGTCAGTCCTGTCTATCTATCTATCTATCTCTCTGTCCTATGTATGTAATGCTATATACTACTACTATTGTCGTGTATGTCCATCTTCTTTCTATCTATTTCTTCTGTCTGTCTTCTATATATCTGATCCTATTCCGTTATCTATCCCTGTCTATCATGTCTGTCTGTCTCTGTGTCTTATCTATCTTTTCTATACTTGTCTTATCTGTCTATCAGTAGTCTGTATGTCTATGTATGTCTTTCTATCTGTCGATCTATCTGTCTACTATCTAGCATCTGTCGGTCTATCTTATCTAGCTATCACATCTCAGTCTCATGTCTGTCTCGTATCTTTCTGTCTGTCTGTCTGTCTGTTTAATCAATCCGTTCTGTCTTATGTCTGCCGTCTGGCGTCTGTCTGTCTGTCTTCTGTCTGTCCGTCGTCGTCTGTCTGTGTCTGTCTGTCTTATGTTGTCTGTCGTCTGTGATATCAATATGTCTGTTCTGTCTGTCTGTCTGTATTTCTGTAAGTCTGTTCCGTCGTGTCGTCTTTTGTCTGTCTTGTCTGTCTGTCTGTCTGTTCGGTTTATATCACTCTGTCGTCCGTCTGTCTTTCTGACTGTCTGTTTGTCGGTCTGTTCATATCAAAGTCTGTCTTCTGTCGTCTGTCTCGTCTTCTGTTTCGGTCTGTCTGTGCTGTCTATCTATTATCAATCGGTCTGTCTGTCTGTCTGTCGTACTGTCTGTCTGTCTGTCTGTCTATATCATCTGCTCCTGTCTGTCTATCTATCTATCTATCTATCTAAATCTAATCTAGCTAACTTTTTATCTGTCCTGTCGTATCTAGCTGTCGGTCTATCTGGCTTCTATCCTATCTATCTATCTATCTATCTATCTATCGATCTATCTATCTATCTATCTATCGATCTGTCTGTCTGTCTGTCTGTCTGTCATCTATCTATCTTCTTCTATCTATCGATCTATCTATCTATCTATCTATCTATCTATCTTCTATAAGTATTCTTGTGATTCCTCTCTCTTCTACTCTCTCGTCTGTATGGTTTGAGGGTGCCGTAGGAAGAGTGTCACATCTCTTCTTGTGTCGTTTTGCCGGCTTCTCTTCAGCTCCAGTATCTCTGTGTCTCTGCTAGGTTGTCTCGATCCTTGTGAAGCGACGGTTACTCATCGTCGGTCGTCTGTCTGTCAGTTGATCCTGCTTGCGGTCTTGGGTTTGGCGGTACATCATCTCCAGTGTATCAGTAAGGGCCGCAGCACGCCAGCAGAAGTCAGCCCATGCGTACGTACATCCCATCGGATAGAGCGGATTTATCCCATGTTTTCCCACGAAGATCAAACAGACCTACATAGTAAAGATAAATTAGAACTACAGTCTAATGCTCGTAGAGAAGCACGTAAACCTTTAATGAAGACGCTGCACCGGCCTCTGGACGTTCTGCACCGTGAAACCAGCGTCTGTGCCACTTGTAGCATGTAGCATGCAACAACAAAACACAACACCTAAACCAGAAAAAAGTCAAACCTCACACCACCCAACAAATTAAAAACCCAAACCAAGACATCACATAACCACCATAACAATACAAACCCAAACCCAAGCATCATACTGTCACATTATAAGCATTACTACACATACACGGCCCCGAAAAGTATGCTGAACAATTGAAGCTTTTTGGTCCCCATACATTTGTAA
This sequence comes from Cyprinus carpio, assembly GCF_018340385.1. Lineage (NCBI taxonomy): Eukaryota > Metazoa > Chordata > Actinopteri > Cypriniformes > Cyprinidae > Cyprinus > Cyprinus carpio. The sequence continues at coordinate 24,449,820 of NC_056595.1, forward strand.
AATGCTGTGCTAGATAAAAGTAGTATTGTCGTATATTTATACATTATTATAATATAGATAGATTGATTTAGCTTTTATTTTTTTATTGGTAGGTTTCATTTTAATTTGTTGAAGTTTATGTATTACTAAAATGTGTCTTTTTGTAATTTTTAGTACTCTGTATACATTTTACTGTCAATGTCTCTTACTGTAATATTTTTTATCAGATTAAGTTTAAGTTCACTTTACGGTCTGATCTTTCCATTTATGTCAATATTAAAAAAATGTAATTAATTTAATTAGTAAAATCTTACGACATTTAATTTACAAACAATTCTAAAATTAATATCTGAATCTTCTAAATGAATTGTTATGTTATTTATATAATGTATCTATTATGATTGTCTATATATAATTTTAAATTGTTAATATATATAGAGTTTTTAAATAAATGAATTATATTTAACCAAATAAAAATAAATAATAAATATATATATATTAAATAAAATAAATGAATTATATTTAATTATATATAATTTCATAATAAATTATTAATTATATAATAAAATAATTACATTTTTATTTCACCTAATTTCACCCATAATTCAGTGTTAATATCAAAGAACACAAATATTAATTAAACCATAACAACACATGTCATAATTGTGTGGATTGTGATTTTGTTCAGGGCTTTAACTTGTTTTATTTTTGGTATAATGCAATGGCATGCATATATTTTTAAGTGTGGTTAAAAAGTATGTAAATACATATTAAAACAAATTTTAACAATACAAAGAACATATACAACAAATATAACAATCCCATAAACAAACCCAGATGTGGAACTCCTTGTGGGCCTGTTTGTGAAAGTGATACAAACTAAAAAAAACACAAATCAAAGTCAAACTAGGAAGAGAAAGATGAAAAGAGAAACAAACCGATACAAACCAAAACCAGATCTACTCACAAATACACTAAGCTGAGTCAAACTAGGAAGAGAAAGATGAAAAGAGAAACAAACCAGCTTTGCACTCCAGAATGCTGCATCTCTCACCTGGTCACCATCCGCTCCGCTCCAGGGTCTCTCGCTACAATGGCCACTGGACTGTGAATGTGCTTCACATTTCCTCTTTCTTGATGACTAACAGTCAAACAAGCATCTAATTCATGTCAAAAACGGCCGCTTCACTATGAAACAGCTTCACACTGTACCTCTAAATCATCATCACATTTCCTCTTAACCATCAATTATCTCTTCCTTCTCACCCTCATGATCTCTGTTTGTCATCCGTGGGATTTTTCCGGGGGGATTTCTTTGATTCCTCATGGTCTGAATCTCTGTCCATCCCTCCGTTTGTTCTTTGGCTCAGGTACACTTTCACTGGCATTTACACGTTTGAGTCGTTGATAAAGATCCTGGCGCGGGGCTTCTGCATCGGGCCCTTCACCTTCCTGAGGGACCCCTGGAACTGGCTGGACTTCAGCGTGATTGTTATGGCGTAAGTTATCATTTCATGGTTTATGACCCCTTTGTCTTCTTCATATGTGTTTACACCATAAAAACAAAAAGAGAAATCACTAGCTTACTGAGTGAAAATGGTTAAATTACTAGAGTAAATCATACAAAAACTGGATTAGACACTAAAAATTGTAATTGTTTGTGAAATTTACTAGCGATTTATGTGTGAAAATGATTTAAAACCTACAGTACAGTTAATCCTACACTATTTTTCCAGTTCGTGAATTTACTCTGGATCGGACCCGAAAAAAAATGAAAAGAGAAAAACTATTTACAAACCAAAGAGAGAACGTATATTTTTTTTTAATCCTACAGTAAATACTACTAAAAAAAAAAAAAAAAAAAAAAAAAAAAAAAAAGGTCTAAGTTTACTGGGCATTTAGAACCCTTCAAAACAAAAACAGAGTTCATGTAAAAAAGAGAAATAATTTAAAATAAAATAAAAAAATAACTTATTTCATTGTATTATCTAAAAAATAAATATAACCACATTATTCTATAATGTTAAAATAAACTAATGATAATAATTTTTTAAATAAAACCTAGGTTAATGGAGTATTGTTCAAATAATATTAAATAAAATAATATTTAATAAAAATAAATAATAATAATATATAATATTAATAATAAATAAATGATAATGAATAGAATAAAAAATAATTATAAGTAAAAATAAATAATAAAACAAAACATATATTTAAATTTCACGTTTAATTCAACACTTCACTTTCATATTAAATGTAAATATGTGAAACTACTAAACTACAAGTTAAGTCCAAAATAAAACCAAACCCCACACCATATTTAATTCTGAAATCATTTAATCTACACTAGACCCTAAAAGTAAAAAAAAAAAAAAAGATGAATTATTTAAAAACAGAACGAGAAATTATTATTTTATTTATTATTTTATTTTATTTAACATACTATTTCAGTCTTTCTATTTCTAAAGTTTCTTTTTATAATTATTTGTGAAATTTATTAAAAATTCTAAATACCAAAAAGAGGAATTCCTAAAAACTAAAAGAGAAATTATTTAATTTTATTCACTATGTTATATAAAAATAGTGCTTACCACATTATTAGCTATTTAAAAAAAATATTCATTTATTATATTTTCCAATTACCACATATAATATTAGTTTTACTGTGATAGATGACTTTGGTGGTGCCGCCCAGCCGTAATCACGGCTCCTCATGATTGGTTTGCTTTAGGACTCAGAGATAATGAAACAATAAAGGCACTGTTGTTATTTTCAATAGGCTGTAATAATCTAATCTCAGCTGCTTGACCCACTGATGCTAGAACTGGAAGAGGCAGTGGGTCTATATTTGTGATTAATTGTCATGAGCTCTTGCGTGTCGGGAGTGTGAGCACTTACCCCGTCCTTGACCCCGAGCCCAAACACTCGTCGCCATGGCAACAGAGGAGAGCGTGGATGCGGATGCGTTCCCTGGAGTCATAGCATCATATGAATGTGTCATTAAATGCCATTCACATCCAATAATATCATTTTCACCTCAGTTATTGGCTTGTTCACTTAAAAAAGAAAATTTAAAACCTGAAATATCCTGGGGAATAAACTTTTAAAGATTCCTGTGTATAGACAGAAATGGTATTTTTATTTATTTTTTATTTTTTAAATAGTGCCATTACTTGTTTTTAGTCTTATAGAAGGCTTTATTACTATATATATATTAATTAATTATTATATTTATTAATTAATTTATTATTTTATTAATTTATTAATTTATTATTTATTATATATAATATATTTATATATTGTTTATTTGTCCTCTTATAATGTCTCTTCCACCAAAAACCATCATAATTTAGACTATTATTCAAAAGTTTGGGGTCAATTAGATTTTTTATGAGTATTTTATTCATGAAGGATGCATTAAATTAATAAAAAGTGACAGAAAAGACATTTAGAATTTATAATGTTACAAAACATTTTTATTTTACATAAATGCTGAACCAGAAAATGAAAAGATTTTGAAGAGAATTTTGCAAAGAAAATTCATTAAAGAATCCTGAAAAAAAAAAAAAAATCAGTAAAAAAAAAAAAAAAGTTTAGCTTCACATCACAGGAATAAATGACATTTTAAATATATATTACAATAGAAAACAGTTATTTTAAATTTGAAAAATATTTGACTGATTTTACGGATCAAATAAATGCAGTTTTAAGTTCTTACAGTCAAGCAAATTCAATAAACACTTTTTGAGTCATTTTTGTGCTTACAGTGTTTACATTATTTACTAACCACCCACAGACCTGATTAGCACAATTCGTTCAGTGAATCACGAGTCAAATAAACAGCATGATTCATTGTTAGTGATTCCCTCCAGCGAACTTTCATATCACAATGAACTCTTTTGTTAGAAAATATCAAAAAACTTTCTCATGATACTTAAAGTTTACTTCTTTCATATTCATGATGTTCAGCTCATGATTGTGTCACTGTAAATCATAATCACGGTTTCTTCCACTTAAATCTTAAAGGATTCGCCGTCAGCTCAACAGAAAGATGTTTAGGCATCTTACGACAGCATTTAAAGAGACAGTTCACCCAAAAACTTAAATTATGTAATTTACTCACCCTCAAGTTTTTACAAACCTATACGAGTATTTTTCTTGGGTTGAACACAAAAAAAAAAAAAATATTTTGAAGACTGTTTGTAACCAAAACGTTGCTGGTAGCCATTGACTTCCATTGTATTTTTTTCCCCTCCTATGGAAGCCAATGGCTACCGTCAACCGCTCGGTTTCCGACATTCTTCAAAATTTCTTTTTTTCTGTTCCACACAAGAAAACAACTCAAACAGGTTTGTAAAAATTGAGGGTGAGTAAATGATGACAGATTGTAATTTTTTGGGTGAGCTGCAACCTCTTTAAAGCGGGGCTGCATTTCGGTTAGCGGTTTGAGATGAGTCTCAGTGAGCTGTGCTGTGATGAAGTGCTTATTGGCTTGTTATTTCTCGTTGGTCCTTTATGGCTTTATTTCCGGAGCTTAACAGGCCGCTTGTCCTTGAAACGGGATGCTCACAGAGACGTCAGATGGAGGCCGCTGCCAATACGTCAAGGAGTTTGTTTGGGATGTTGACAGGAACGCGAGGAGCCACTCCTGGACTTCATTAAAAAGCCAGACCGATGACGGCCTTGAAACGCTGATAAATCATAAAATGCTCCACCACCCTCCGAAATACCAGTTTCTAGGGACACAGAACAGAATCGTAATGCAATAATACCTTTGCGCCGTTCTAGGCCTCGTCACCATATATGCTTAGCAGAGATCAGTTCCCGGCCTGTGTGATTTAATTCAAACAGGATGAATAAAAGAGAGAATGATATCTGATATGGAAACAAAGCTGCAAAATCCAGACGACTTCATCCCGTCCCAATAAACCAGTCCAACTTAAAGGGATAGTTCACGCAAAAATAAAAAATCTGTACCACTTTTACTTCACTCTAAATGTATGGTTTTTAGACCCATGATGGTCACTTTCTTCTGTGGAAACACCTGAAATAGAAAAGGGCATTAAAGGGCCAAAAATGACTGTTGTTTCCCAAACGGGGAATTGTAAGGGGTTTATAAGTTGATGAAAAGCTAGCAATTACTTTATTTTCTGATTTAAAACACACACTCAAATGCATGCACACACACACACACACCCACACACACAAATAAGTTGCATCAGTGTATGTTACATTATTACATTCATAAATAAAGTAAAACGAAACATTTACAAAATTATTAAATTATTAAAAAAACTTCAAATTGAATTTCCCCCCCCAGAAAAATTAAATTAAATTAAATTAAATTAAATTAAATTAAATTAAATTAAATTAAATTAAATTAAATTAAATATATTGTAAAAGCAATCAAAATAAAAGTTACTACAAAAGATAATTTTTTTATTTTATTTTTTATTGTAATTTAACATTTTATTTAAATATTTGTAAAAATTTAATTAAAAACTTAATAATGGTCATGTGACCATTAACCGAGAACCAAATGTGCTAATGTGTTGTTAAATTATTTAAAAAATTTACTTAAAAACTCAGGATGACTTTAAATATGAATACTTAAATTTCCTAACAAATAATATAAAGGTATTTGGTTGAGAAATAAGTCTGAATCTCTGTATTGTGTGTGAATTTATGTTGTTATTTTACAAAATAATTGTACGGTTCTGTTCTTGACAGCATTAGATCCCTACATTCCGCGTTATCTTTATGGAAAATAGTCCCCTTTAAACGACTAAAAAAAATCCTCTTTTACATTCCACGGAAGAACTAAAGCCAATCAGATTTTAAAAATATATATTTTTTTTAATTTTTAGAAACATTTTTTGGTGAACTATTCCTTTAAACGACTAAAAAGTACATCATTTGATTTGTTTGACGTTTTAATTTTCTCCCTTTTTTGTCTTTCAGTTGTTTTTATGCACATAACTGTAATCTGATTCTGCAGGTTTCTAACTGAATTTATAAAAGTAGGCAATCTGCAAGCTCTCCGAACGTTCAGGGTCCTCCGCGCTTTGAAAACTATTTCAGTAATCCCAGGTCTGACCCCCACCCTATTCTCCCAACTGCTCCACCACCACCACACCAGCCCATCATCATACCACCATCATACTCTACCCTTCCCACGCTGTGTTCTCCAGTTCATCTCTTTCCCGGCAACTTCCCGACATCCTGCTTCATTCTCCGCTGTGTTGTTTGCTTGTTGTTGGGGTTGTTGTCATTAATCCTGTGTTCCAATTCTAAGCTTGTTGCAGATATGTTGCAGTTTGTGGACTTGGGCGAAATGTCTCAAGCGGTCTGGACATTCAGGGTCCTGCAGACACCTGAAAACTATCTCAGTCATCCCAGGTGAGAGGCCGCCAAACGCCAAACCCTTGCGGTGCTAATGGATGACCAAATGACCCAAACACATTTCCAGCACTTCCAATACACTCTTGGAAACATGGAAATGCAGAATGTAGGAAATGAGACTTTTGAGATGGGCACCATGACGATTAGACAGCAAATCAAAGAGAAAAAAGCAGCCTGTTTGCCCAGCTAACAAAACAGATGTTCTAAGAACGTTGTGCTAACGTTCCAATTACATTTTGAAAGCATTATTTCTAAGCGTTCAGTTTTAAAACCCTTTGTTTTTTCTTGGTTACATGAACATTCCATTTGCGAACATCATAGGAATGTTACATTTGAATGTTATCTGAACATTCTAAAAGTTGTTACATTTAAAAAAAAAAAAGTCCAGCTAAAGCCTTTCATGGGAATGATGTATGACTAATGTTCTTTCTAATGTTTTGAGAGAGCATTATTTAAATCAGATAAAATTACCTTTTAGGAAACTTAGTAGGCGATTCTGAGGGCGTTCCCTGTTAGCTAAGGTAGCGGTTATGTGACTGAAACCTCTAAAACCATTAAACCAGACCAGCCTGAGCTGTAGAGCAAATTCTGGCTTGTTTTCCAGCAGGTTTAATGATATTTCCATCTCAGTGGAGTGCAACAGTCTGGTTCAGGAGTAAAATTCCCATTACAGAGAAACTACATTACCCATGATTTTTAACAGTAACTCACAGACCTACTGTGATCTACAAAGCCTACGAAGTCATCCGTTCACATTATTTCAACCTGTTTTTTAAGTAATAACAGCTGAATTTGTGTTGAGAAACTACATTACCCATGATGCCATACAGAAAATTCAACCAATCAGAGTGTTGCATTAAAAGAGCTCCGCCCACTCTCTCCTTCTCTCTATATAATTGTAATGGTATTGTATTTATTAATGTAATGACCATCTTTTAGTAATGGTTTTTATATTAATCTCATTTTATTTTGATTTTGGATTGTAGTTCACACTCACAGTCTGAGGATTTTCAAAACACTTTTTTTTTGCTTCAGATAAAGTTTGCAGGGTTCTGAATCACTGTACTTAGCTTCTGCTTGGTTTGGTTCATGGCTCATAACTCTTAAAAAAACAACAACACTATTTTCAAATCCCATTTGGGGAAAATGAATGGAAAAAACTAGACGGACACTTTTGCACTCGAGTACAGCTGTTAAAATATTTAATTAACTAAGGACCTCCAGGTGCAACATGTTGTATTGCAAGTCGATCACACATCGGGGTGGAAGGATCACCTTTTACCTTCAGCTGTCAGCTCAGGGTTCAGTTAACTCACTCCAAAAGTCTCATTGACATGTTGAAGGCATGGGTAGCTGTAGAGGAACACCAGTTGGTCCTGAAGAAAAGTGCATGTTCTTATTCCACAGAAGCGTATATATATATATACACGTGAAACCGAAAAACACACACATTCTAACACATATGTTATCAATACATGTGTATTCCTGAACAAAAACATCATCTTATTACACAAAACCTCCTGCTGTGAACTGTCACATTTTGTGTGCTTCCCGCACCCACAAACATATCTAAAGACAGAGTGCTGTGTTTGTGGTTTAATGTGGTTTGACGGATGCTTTAATGTCATAAGATGTGATTCGGGGTCTGGCAACATTCAGAATTTGAGAATCCTTTTAAAGGAATACTAGAATTCCAGTGTTCATTTGATTCGAACAGGCAAACAGAAAGCTGAATTTGATTTGGAGGTATACTGAATTAAAAAAAAAAAAAAAAAAAAATCAACAATCATAAAGCAAAGAAATTATATTATTTTTATATTATATTATATATGTAACATTATTGTTTACTTCAATTTGGTGGTTCAAAAAAGTAGTAAAATTATATTTTTTAAATTTATTATATTATTTTTATATTATATTATATATGTTGTTTTATTTTTTATTTATAATTTTTCAATTTTATTTTTATTTTCATGTTTTTAAATTTCTTCCCACTTTGTCAGCTTAAATAAAATACGCATCATATTGAAAAAGTAGGGGTGACATGGAAAATATATAAAAATGGGTAGTTATTAAAGATAATAAAACATTTTTATTATCATTATTCATTTTATTTTTTGTTAATTACTAAAAATTATACTTTTTTTCATTTCATGTCACCCACACTTTTTCAACACAATGTTAAAAAAAATTTTTTTTTAAATTATATGATAAATAAAATAAATTCAAATAAATGTAAAAATGTAATTCTTATATATGTATTTTTTTTATATGTATGCACGATGCAACCAAATATGTCTAATATCTGAAACTGTAGAAAATTTATTTATTTATTTATTTAATATATTCTAAATTCTCAAAATTGAAAAATTTAATCTGAATTTAACAGGCTTTCTCAGTTCAATTCTGAATGATGCACAACCCTGATGTGATCAAAAAAAATTAATAGTTAATTTTTAATTTTTTAAAACATAAAATAAAAATAACAACATAAAATATCTACTTCAGCATCACCATATCCCAGTCCCGAACACAACCCAGGCCCTAAGACCAAGTCGGTGAAGAAGCTGGCAGACGTGATGATCCTGACTTGAGCGTGGTAGTCTGGCGGGTCTTCTGCAATGTAGTGTTGAAACTTCTCGCCGACCTGCGACTGCTTCGCATGGGGAACCTCGCGACGAAAATCGCGTCCACTTTTTCCACACACACTGTCATCTCAACACGCCGCATGCGGCTGGAATTTCAACTTTCAGCAGCACTTTCTTCTGCGTATAACGGGCCTGGTCCTCGCTGGAGGACTTCATCACTAATGAAGGTCAGTGCAGCTCAGATATAACGTCTGAATGCTTGGTGGAGATCCACACACATTTGAACAAGAGCTAGTTTCCGTTTCATACATTACAGGAAGATAATGTGGGTGGCGTGTGGCCGTGCAGAACTCACCTCTGATTCCACTGTGAGTGGGTTTTAGCAGGTTTCAGGTGGTTTCTTACTGGTCCAGGTCACAAGAGTTCACCTTCAAAGAAACTGAGAGCGGAGGAGAAATAAAAACAGACATAAATAGTTATTGTACAGTAACAGGAGCTCAGATCAATAGATGAGAAATGTTCGAGGTCATTATTTAATCTATATTCTGGTTTAATCTGAAACTCAAGAGAGATTTGGAGTCATCTTTTTTTTTAGGAGAAACATATAAGAAGTGGGATACTTTAACAAAAGTCTCATTACTGAGATATTAAAGACATATCATTTGTAATTTGTTTTTCTCTGGATAGAATAATCCAGTGATATTTTAGGATTATTTATATACTATTACAGTATTTATTAATATTTTGGAAGCTTTCTATTTCCATTTATCAAATAGTTTCAATTTATATTTCTTTCAGTTTATTTCAATAATTTAGATACTACAAATTTATATACTCCAAAAAATTTAAAGAGAATTTTTTTTTTTTAAATTATTTTAAATGATGTTTTTGTTATGTATATTTATTAATTAATATTTATATTTTAATTTTAATTTATAATTTAATTTATTTTTATTACTATAAACATAAACACTTAAAAATAAACATCTCTAATTAATTCATTTATGCTTTTTTACATTTAATTTTAATTATATTTAAAAGTTTAATTATTTGCTTTTGTCATTTTTATTAATTGTTAAGCAAACATTTATATAAATTTATAAAACTTAATACTAAAAAAAAAAACAAAATTATTTTAGCCATAATTTTTAATTTTTGTAAAAGTTTTTTTTTTTAATTGAAGTTTTCTCCATCTAATATTTTTTGTGTATTTTGTTTAATTTTATAGTAACAAAAACTTTTTGAGAAATTTTTACATTTTTAAAAAGTTTTTAGAAAAACTTTAAAAAATCAGAAATTAAATTAAATTAAATTAGGAAAATTAAATTAAATTAAATAAAAAAAAAAAAAAAAAAAAAATAAATTAAATTAAATTAAATTAAATTAAAATTATGACCAGTCTTAAAAAAAAAAAAAAAATAAAAAAAAAAAAAAAAAAAAAAAAAAAAAAAAAAAAAAAAAAAAAAAAAAAAAAAAAATAAAATTTAAATTAAATAAAATTAAATTAAATTATTCATCTGATTTTGTTATTTAATACTGGTGATAACTTAATTTAAATCTGAAAATTAAGACTGATGACTAAGACATTTGGCTAACTGCTAGTTATGTTTATGCAACTGGTTATATAATTATATTTTTCCTACTTCTTAGAATTTAACTTTGATTGAATAAACACCTGAAAACCACCAGTTGTGTGAATCACCTGAATGAACCATGAAGCACGCTGATCATAATTCTACAGCTGAATGACAATACCGTCAGAAGAGCGACGTCAATATGCAAGTCAGAAGCGATGATCTAAAGATGAAATTTAGTCTTTTTGGTTAGTCTCATTTCATTAGAATAGCAATTAGGACAGCTGGCACTTTCGAAAAGTTGACCCATAGAGCGCCAGATGTAGGACACAGACAGAAATAGACAAGACGCTTTCTCCTCGAGTGCTTTGTCATGGTTTGCAAAACATAGAGAACCTCTGAATTTAAACCTTTATTAGTGAAGATCTGATGGACACTGGTGGCCTATCAGCCGTAGAATCGATCAAAGCCGATATATTCAGGCCCATAACCTTTCCTGCGCCACACAGGAGAAGCATTTAAGGTTATGCTGAAACACAGAATGCCAACAGCTGGATCGGGCCGCGTGCCAAACAACGTTTTCCCTCCGGCCTCCGTCGCCCAGCGGCACTCGAGCCCGAGAGAGCGAAAACGAGAGCAGATAAAACCCTCGGACGGATCGCGAGCCGCGTAACCCATCAACCACCCTCATATGGAGAAAAAACAAAAAAATACAATCCTGAAACGAAAACACGGTCTATAGCTTTCAGTTTCTGAACATCCAGATTTATTGACTGCAAGGTTGAGATGCTGCCTTTCAAACTCAAGCTACTAGAACAGCTACATTCGAGTTGCACACTTTTAAAATGTCAAATGGAAGCTGTTTAAGTGGCAGATAGGTTTTAAATGCTTGACCCTGGAGCACAAAACCAGTCTTAGAAAGTGTCAATTTTGTGAGGTAGGATTTATACATCATCTGAAAGCTAAATAAATAAGCTCTCTCCATTGATGTGTGGTTTGTTAGGATCGGAAAATATTTGTCTGAAGTCTACAACTATTTGAAAATCTGGAATCTGAGAGTGCAAAAAAAATCTAAATATTGAAAATCATCTTTAAGTTGTTTAAATGAAGTTCTTAGCAATGCATACTAATCAAAAATTAATTTTTGATATATTTACGAATAGAAATTTACAAAATATCTTCATGGAACATGATCTTTACTTAATATCCTAATGATTTTGGCATAAAAGAAAAATGTATAATTTTGACCCATACAATGTATTTTTGGCTATTGCTACAAATATACCCCAGAGACTTAAAACTGGTCCGGAGTCACAAATATGTAACTATATAGTTATATTTTTTATATTTAGGATGATTTGGGAATATTGTGTTGAAATGTTATTTTTGATATTCTAAGAACATTAAAATGTTTTTATTGTTGTGATCAAAATGATAGTTAAAAATTACAAAACATTTCGTAAACGTTCTAATTTTATTCAAACCAAATCATAACGTTATTTAAAAGTTATTTAAAAGCATTTTAAAATGTCCAGTTTTTTTTGTCATGATTAGAATGTTATTTAAATGTTACAAAATATTTCTTTCAGCATTCTACTTTGCTTTGCTCAAAACATAGCATTATTTAAATGTTTACTTTTTATATTCTAAGAACATTGGAAATATCCAGTTTTTTGTAGAACATTATTTAAGGTTGATAAACGATTATTAAATGTTCTACTGATTTTCATGTTGGCAAATATAATTTTATTTGAATGTTTGTGCAATATTCTAATATGTTTTTTTTTAACATTATGAGAACGTTCATGTACTAATAACGTCATAAGGATGTTCCGAGAAAGTTGTTTTGAAAACATTTTGACAAATGTAAATAAATAAATAAATAAATAAATAAATAAATAAATAAACTAGAAAACAACCTAATTTATCTGAGATCAAAGAACAGTAGTGATTTATTTAATATTTTGCATTAAAGGACTGGAAAAGCTACAGCATTTTCATCTTTTTAAGATTTTTTTTTTTCTTTTTTTTTCTGTCATTTTAACCCTTTGAGGCATGACGACATGTAACTCAGAATTAATAATTTAGAATTATTAATACCATATCATTAAACGTGGAATTATGATGCTCTTGTTTCAAATTTTTTAAAAACACAAAAATTTAAATCATTAAGAGGGAATTTATATAATATATATAAATATCATAAAACTAAAAAAAAAAAAAAAAAAAATATAAAAAATTAAAAAAAAAAAATCAAAATTACAAAAACTAAAATTAAAATACCAAAAAAAAGCTGTTTCAAAAAATCTATATTTACTATAAGAGTATATAAATAGTATAAACATTACTCAAATTAATATAAATATATATTTTAATAAAAATAAATAATATTTTTGTTATGGATCACAGGGTTAATGAAAAATGTTGTTGCACAGTTGCTACTTTTATTTAGTTATTAAAAAACACTGATTGATTACAACACATGAACACATGAAAATGATGAACAGAAACACTACTTTATCTGTATTTTTCAAGGTATGGTAAATCAGAAAGAGTAAAAAACATTTGACTGATTTTTATCTCAGATTCTATTTTATTTTTTATTTTGATCTCCCAGATAATTTCTTCAAAGTGGGCCAGACCAAGGATGCCTTAATATGTGGGAGCATAGAGTGATGCTGGGTGAGTTTAATGCACTTTATGACTGGATTATGAGTGAGAGTAATTTTCAATTTTGGCGAATTGGTTAGCTGCTGCGTACAATTCATATTCTGGGCTCATCTGCTTTCGTTTCTATATAGTATGCATATTCAAAGAAGCTGTATGCTGAATTTGATCTTTTAATATGTACATTAAGCATTTATTTAGTACATTCTTGCTGTTTTTAGTAACTCCGTTACTGAATTTTACCTTCAAATGTGGCTCATCCAATCAGAATTTAGGGGCGGAGTTATGCATGTTATAAAAGGTAAAACTAATGACTTCCAGAGTTGGAGGTGTTCCTGTGCAGCAGCTGCTGTAAAGGGCTGTGATGGATGTCAGAGATGTGTCTGACTCAACAGAACCGCGTGTGCATGTACAGTATGAGTCAGTGGCCTTGACTAACTCACAGCAACCAGACAGACGCCAATCAAGCCCTCGAATCGAGAGGAACGTGTCTGTGTGACCTGCTGTGAACTGCACATCTCTGACTCTTTCATTATATTAAGACAAACAAAAAAATCTATTGATCAGTTTTTATTATCAGCACGATAATGCATAATGCCATCTGTTTTAATCTAATGGATTTCAGTAAACAAGAATCAATTAACAAACAAGACATGTCAATAAAAATAATAATAATAATAATAATTATAATATATAAAAAAAAAAAATCTACTAGTATATATATAAAAAATATTATAACTAAATACTCAGGAAAAAAATAAATAAAAACAATTGTAAAATAAATAAATAAATAAATAAATAAAAACAAATTGCCTTTTATCTACCAGAAACTAATTGGATAAAATAAAAACTAAATAAATAAAAACTAAATAAAAAAATACCAGAATTGATTCATTTCATCAACGGGATTATTATAGTAAACTTAAAACTAAAACCATAAACATTACTTGTCACTAAAAAAAAAAAAATTGCTGATAAAAAAAAAGTGAACAATAATATAAATAAATATATAAATCATAAAAATTTTAGAATAAAATAAAATCTAAAAAATGTAACTTATTTTATTTCAGCTTGTATCCAAGGCAACATTCATCATTTTCATTTAGTTTAACTTGATGTACTAAAATAAAAATAACTTGAACTAAACCTGAAAAAAAAACAAAAAAAAAAACAACAACAAAATTTAAAAGACTTTGACTGAAATTAAAACGACAACAGAAAATAAAAATTAAAAAAGCATTAATAAAAATATATTAGTATCTAAAAATAACTACTAAAATAAAATATCTAAAATACTAAAATAGTTGCTTCAAATTTTGTTTCTGAAATGACAAATAATACAGATTATAATAATAAAAGCATCACAAATAATAACATGCATTTCTAATAACTTACGACACAAAAAGTGTTTTTTTTTCTGGAATAATGTGCTCTTATGAATCATGTACCGTAAGAGAAACATAAATATATAATTTAGTTTTAAACTGAATGGTGACTAAGTACATAAAAAGGATGAAGGGTTTACTTTGAAACAGTTTTCACCAATAATTACAGAGAAATTAATTGAATTAAACGCGGAACACCAAACATAATTTTTTACAGAATAGTTGATATGTATAAATGAGAATCTATACACAGTTTTTAGAGTCTCAAATCTGATCATCAGGATCTTTTGAGGAGCGTTTGTTTCCAGAAGCTTTACTTTCACTGTTCCTCAGCGGAGGAATGATCTTCACAAGCCTCCAGAACATCTCACATCTTCTGAGGAGCCTTTATTTCTTCATCTCTCAGTCACTGCATTATATGTTCGGATCATTTACATCTCATCTTACTGAGACTGAGATATTATCTGAGATATAGAGTGACGAGTCTGATATTTATATCATTTTATGTAAGTGTCTGCTGCACTGTTATAAAGATCTCATTGACTCACATTACAAGCATCAGAATATCATCTAAGCTTTTGGTGATATAAATACCTCAACGCTGCGCAAACTGCTTATGTTTGCTAAGTCTCGGTCTCTGAATTAAATTGAGCTTTTCCTCCATCTTCTCATTATATCAGACTGTATATACATAAAGGTTCAGTAAACTGTCTTAATAAATAAGTAACTGTTGTTGTATATATCAGGCTTTACAAGGTTAAACGGCATTAATAATAATAATAATAATAATAATAATAATAAAAAAACAACAACTAAAAGTATAAAACCCATATTGTTACCAAAAAATACCAAATACCAAAAAATCTATTTGTTTTGAATATAGATTATTAGTGGTGTTTAACCCTGTAAAGCCTGACATATCAAACAATTGTAAAAAATAAAATATAAATATATATATCTATGTAGTCTAAAGGTTAAACTAAAACTGTTCCATTAATATATAAAAAACAGAAAAAAATTTTAAAGTTTTTTTGGACAGTTATTTCATATGTCAGTCTTTACAGGGTTAAACTCCACTAATTATTAAAATATGATTAAAAAAAACAAATAATGTTTTTAAATATATTCTGAGTTATAAGGTTAAATGGTTCCATTTAAAAAAATATTAAACACCAGTAAGAATAATAATAATAATAATATATATATATAGTCTAAGGGTTAAATAAAATGTTTTAGCTGCAAATTTTAGATTTTTTTGTTTTGACAATTATTTGATAGGTCAGGCTTTATAGGGTTAAACACCACTAATAATATATATTCAAAACAAATAGATTTTTAAAATTTAATTTCTTGTCATCCTTTATCGGATTAAACATCACAAATAATACAATACAATTAAAAGAATAAAAAAATATAATAATAATAAAGTTTTATCCAAAGATGATGTTGGTTTTAAAACAACAAAACAGCATACAAAAAAAAAAAATTTGTTTTGTTCCATCTTAACTTTAAGAGAAGCAAAGAATAAAAAATCAGCAGCGGTGTAATGGACTTGGAGAAATCGTGATCCCTCTGCTGCGTCTAGGATTTCTCTCCACGCTCGCCGTTCGTGGGATTTGGGTGGGAGACTTCTGGCATGTTCTGGTCTAAGCGTCTGGAAAGTTAGTCTCCATCGCGGCAGATGCTCTGCTCTGTGAGAATCAAAGGAGAATAACATGATCTAAAGCGAATGTAATCGATCACGTGTATTCAAAATCCAGGCATTTTTGAAGTGAGAATATTGAACATGTAATGGAAACGTGCAGGGCGCTCGGCTGAGTTATCAGGCGTGGATGTGGAAGCGTCTGCTGCATAAGGGCACTGGAGTGAATTACGACCGAGGAGGAGGTGCTGATTGTAACATATGGCCGAGCCAGAAAAGACAAAGAGATCCGTCTGTTTTCCTCAATGATAACAGACGCGTGTCCACCTCTGATAAAACAGCGCTTGGAGACGGAGACGGAGATGTGTGTGATGCAGGCCTGTTAAACGCATTCAGTTTATTCAGTGCTTTACGAGGGTCATGGCTTCACAGAACAGAAGCTCCTGAAGATGCATCAGTGTTAGGAAGCTGCTTTAATTCAGTTAAACTACTTCACAAATAAACGTTCTCAGAACATTCCAGCAAGGTTCTGTCAACATTACGAACAAACTTTCTTTCAGAAACTGTTTCTTCAAAGTTATCTGGTATTTAAGTCTTTCCCCGCCATTGACGAGTTATCTCGTCATTTAGAAGACAACGTTTCCCGCCAAAGATCTAGTTTTTACATCTTTTGGTGTTTTCACCTCGTTATACACTTGAGGGCGCTTATTACACATCTTCTGAACGAGTACAAAACCTCCGGACAAAAAAACACACGTGAACAGATGGAGAAACGAAGATTCTTATATAAACAGATTTATTAAGTGAGAAATACGCGATCATCAGCAATAGATAGCATTATAAACGAAAAATCCTGTATAATGCTACGGAGTAAAATAATGATCCAGGAAGTGATATATGGCTGTGCAAGCTTTGGAGGTGTTGAAAGAAGCA
This sequence comes from Cyprinus carpio, assembly GCF_018340385.1. Lineage (NCBI taxonomy): Eukaryota > Metazoa > Chordata > Actinopteri > Cypriniformes > Cyprinidae > Cyprinus > Cyprinus carpio. Next base: position 24,466,993 of record NC_056595.1, read on the forward strand.
TTTATCGATTTATGTTTTGATAATCGTATCTAATATTATCCAGATGTAGTTTTTGATTAAAAAAAAATTGATTTTCTCACCTTTTGTTCAAAATTATACATTTTATGAAACCTACCTATTCAAGTGTTGATAAAAAGAATGCTTTAAGCTAGAATATAAATGTTTAAAAGTAGAGGCCTTTATATTTATTTTTATTTAATACACAAACAAACACACAGCAAAATATACTGTGTTCCATCAAATTTTAGTGAAAATCATCAAAATCACTGGCGGTGGCAGAAAACTCATATAAAAAAATTCAAAAGTAACAAAAGAGTTAATAATGTTTTCAAAATGTTACTTATACATCAATCATGGAACGTTGATGTAACGTTTTTTAAATGTTACTCTTTGTTTCAGAATGTTCAGAGAACATTCAAAAGTAACATTCTCGTAGTGTTTAAGAAATGATTCAAATGAATGGTTCCATAACAATTGTATATTTTTAAAATAAAAAAAAATAACATTTTGAATGTTCAGAGAACATACGGAAATAACCTACTAGCATAACATTCACAGAACATTTTTGTTAGCTGGGTATAAACAAATGTTTGTCCAGTAACATTAATAAAACATTTGTTCAACATTGTTTGGTCTTTAATAATGTTATCAAAACATTAATTATACATTGTTCATACATGTATACATATTATTCTAAAACAAATTTTTCTAAGTTTATATATATATATATATATATATATATATATATATATATATTATATATATATATATATAATTTTTTTTAAATGTTACTACTTCAAAAGTTACATTCCCGCTATGTTTTCCAAATGTTACAATTTAACTTTCCCTCAATGTTTTCTCTAATATTCACATAACCAAGAAACATAAATACAGTAAATAAATAAATAAAAATGGGAGAGCATTTAGGAATAACATTTTCATAATGTTAGCAAAAAATTCTTAGATCATATTTTTATGAAAAGTATATTAACATATATTAAATCAAAACATTGTACAAATAAATTTATACTAAATACAACCAACAAAACCATACATATATATATATATATATATATAACATTGTGATGAAGAAAAAACCTACATAATATATATTTTAAAATATAAATTGTGATGAAGATATTAGCTAAATGCTGCTGTTTAAAAAAGGGGGTTTTCTTCTGTGCAGGGGAATCTAAAGTATTGTTTCATTTTGGAACTAGTCATCTTTTAATTTAAATAAATTTGTGACACTAAATCTGTTTTAGAAACAACACAGCTACCTGTCACTTCACAACAAGGCTGTTATAGCTAACTAAAACTTAAATAAATAAAAATGTAATGTAATAAATTAAATTAAATGAAAAAAACACAACAAAATTCTTAAAACCTTAAACTAAAAATGTAAATGAAAGCAGAAAATAAAAACTAATTAAAAATCTCATTGATACTAAAATAACACTGCTTCACGGACAAGCGTTGTTATATAATTTTGTAACGAGCTAATGGTTATAATTACAAAACTAATGGATATGTGATATAATGTCTCTGCTTTTGGCTTGGGGTATATAAAATTTTTTTGGAATCACATCAACAAGTAACCCCCTGCCCTTTAATCTACATTAGCGCTCCAGGGAAAAAGCTTTATCCCCCTGATTTTCTTGGAACCCCAAAATCTGATTAAAATGTTGTTCATGTGGTAGAAATTTAAAAGGGGTGTTAGGGGAAATTTCATTCAAAAAGTGTCTATTAATAAACCATGATTAGCTGTATTAGCTTTATTTTATTTAATGGTACTTTGAGGGCCACTCACGAAATAAAAGGTTTGCTCAGAATAGCTCAGTAATATGCAACCAAATCTGGCTTCAGACTAACAGCTTAATTGCCTTTTTAATGGTCAGATTTGTTAGTTGTCAAAAAAGTTAATGTGCAATATTATCTGCACCCAATTTTACTTAATTTATTCCTTCATTTCTGATTGTGCTTTTCACTGAAAATGAGACAAAAATACTGATTAACTGCAGATTTTTTGTTGAAAAAAAAACACATAAAAAACAAAAAAAATACACTAAAAAAACTATAAAAAAAACATTATAAAAAAAAAGTTTATTCCAGTACTTCATTTCTTCTATATATCAGAAATGAAGTACTGTATATATATATATATATATATATATATATATATATATATATATATATATATATTATATATACTGTAAAAACAAGAAAAAAAAAAAAAAAAAAACGATTTTAAAACAGGAGGGAAATAATAATTATTAAATACCGATAATTAACCGATAATATTGAGTAAATACCAATACAACCCCACCCCCCATCAATGTATTCCTTAATTGCTGAAAAAGTTATTCATTTATTTATTCCTGGAAAACAAGACAAAAATATTGATTAAATATTGTTTTTAATTAGCCGATAATACTTAGTGAATACCGATAAAACCCCACATTCATTCCTTTGCTTAATTTCTGGTAGTTTTTTTTTTTAAATATTCTATCTAAATCTATCTAAATCTATCTATCTATCTATCTATCTATCTATCTATCTATCTATGAACATACATATGAAAGTAAATAGAGTAAATAACTTACTTTTAGTGCACACTAACCAGAATATTACCTAAAGTAATATAAGGCTAATGCCTAAAGCAAATAACTTCAAAGAGGCCTAAATAAAAACAAGAAAAATAAGGCCTATATACTGTAAGCCTTGAGAGAAGTGTGTGTGTTTTTACCCTGAAAGAGATGATGTTGTTTTATTATTATCAATATGATTAATATCTCCTTATGTAGGTCGCACAGCACAGGCTCTATGTACTTGAAGTCGCTGTTCTTCCTGTCAGTGCATTTGTTTCCTTTGTTAGTTCGTTTCCCTCGGGGATCAATTAAGTGAATTAATCCAGTGGTCTTATTTTAGCCATTGTTAGCGTGCAGCTCTCTGGTCACCTTGTGAACCTGGATGGAAACCTGAGTTGAAGGCTGACGGCGTTTCAAACAGAAGTACTTGCCTCGTTTCACCTCCTCATCTGTTGTTGGAGGAGTGGACTCTCTCTCTCTCTCTCTCTCTCTCTCTCTCTCTTTCTCTCTCTCTCTCTCGCTCCGTCTGCGGCGCCAAGCCAAATAACAGATCCAGACCTCCTCCACACTCTGGGTCATTTGTCTAAAGAAAAGATTTACAACATTTATAAAACAGTATCTGGTAGGACTGGATGATATTGCAAAAAAAAAAAAAAAAAAATTTTGATGCCTTATGATGATATTCATTATACTGTATATGTTAATTTTGCTCTAAAACTTTTTTTTTTTGACGAGTTTAATTAATAATTAATTTTAAATCTATTATTAAGTCATATCCATTTTTAGGAAGATTAATAGAACGAAAAACGAAAAGAAAGAAAGAAAGAAAGAAATTTATATGTACATTTAGAATTTTATTTTTGATTATATATGGTATATATGGTATATATATATATATATATATATATATATATATATATATATATATATATATATATATATATATATATAATTTAAACTGATAATTTACCAATAAGACTAGTAAATATAGAGTAAATATATATACTGTATATGTACACACACACACACACACATACATATATATACATATAAAGAATATATATTCTTTATTTTCTTCAAAATAATATGCCCATATCCAAAAAGCAAAGAAAAAAAATATATTACAATTAATATAATATAAAAATATTTACATTTATATAATAAATAAATATTAATTTATAATATATTAATATATGTATTTGTTATATCACTCTAGTATCCAGTCAAATTGATTAATTAATTATAATTAATTATTTATTATAATTGATTGATATAATACTGTATATAAAATACATTTAAATCCATTCACTCCTAAAATCAGCATAGAAAATACAAAAAGAAAAAATTATATAAGATACTGTCTAAACCTGATATTTTCAATCTGCCCAATCTACAGAATCCAAATAATTTAAATAAAAAAACAACGATGATCGTCATGTCAATTCAAATCCAAAACTTCAACTGTGTAATTTTTCTCCAGGCAGCCAAACTCTTTCCCTGCTCGTCTATATTACTTTTCCTAAATATATCAGCATCATCTTTACACAATAAAGCATCAATGTCTCGTCATCCGAGCTCTCTTTGTGTCTTTGTACTTTGTTACTGTACTGTGTTATAGTGAGACGTTTAATCTTGCATGTGTGTCAATCCGGCCGATCGGAGCGCCATCTGATCCCGCAGCGGCGTTCGGAGATCAGTCTCCCAAAGGAAGTAACCTTGAGTCCATCTTGGCTCATAACAGCATAACAGTTATTCAAACAGAACCGACAGATTGGTTTACACACACGGCTCCAAACAGAGATTCCCAGAGTCAGTGCATCGGCCCCGGCCCCGGGGCTCCTATTCTCGGGACCCTGACAGGACAGAGGGACTCTCTAGCGACTAAAATAGAGCATGTCGAAATGCTTTGTGTCCCGACAATGCGGTCCCAGCTGCCAGTGTGCTGAGAGGGGCTTCTTTGACAAATTCTCCGAGTGACTCTAAGCTGGAACTCAATGACAACAGCAGATCACTGATGGAGACCATTACAGGATCTCGTTTACCCGTTAACATTTATAAACATCCTCAAAACAAGGTTCAGTTTAAAGCAAGGTTGCACGGGGGATAATAAGGCTGGTTTTCAGAGAATAGTTATTTACTTAAGAGTTTTAGATTTATCATTACAAGAAAAAACTATATAAGATCGTTTCTCTGAAAACAAGTTATTAGGATCTTTTCAATGAATTGATCTTGTTTTAAGGATGTTTAGATAATGTTACAGGAAAAGTAGACAAAAAAAATGTAAACAATACAATTTTTTTAAACTGTTGATAACAAAAATCTAAATATTCAAAAACAAAAAAAAAAAAAAATAATAATAATAATAATAATAAAAAAATAAACAATACAAACATTACCATTTTTAACTGTTGATAACAACAATCTAATTATTCAATAACAAAAAAACAAATGAACTTTAACAATTAAACTATTTATTACAATGAAATTAATTTATTTATTCCTTTACTTTTTTGTAATATATATATATATATAAATGCATATAACTTAACAGCTGAATTTATTCCTTCACTTCTGGAAAGCAAAAACTACTGTTTAAAGGTTATTTATTAACTTATTTATTTAATTAATTTTCCTGTTGATAAAAAAATCGAAATATTCAATAACAAAATTAAAATAGTCATTAACAAAAAAATAAAATGAACAAAAATATTCAATAACAAAAATTATATTTAACAATTAAACCATCATTTATTCCTTTACTAATTACATATTACAAACAATAAAAAAAAGACAAAAAAAAATATTAAAAAAAATTATTAACTGTTGATAATAAAAAAATTTTTTAATTACTGTTTAAATGTTGATTTTAAACCATAAACAAATAATAAACATCACTTCTGGAAAACAAGAACTACTGTTTAAATGTTGATTTTAAACCATGATGAAATAATACAGATTAAATTTTGAGTAAAAAATATTAAATATTTTAAATATTTAGTTTTGCTGTAGATAAAATCTTCTAAATAATCAGTAACCAAAAAAAAAATGCTTTTAACTCAAAACTTAAAAAAAAAAAAAAATTTTAAAAAAAAATATTCTTGTTTAATTTTTTTCGAAAAAGCCCATTTAAAAGGGGTAAAAACCAAAAAAGCGAATAATTTTGGTTTCAAAAACATTTGTTATAATACTGTTTAAAATATTGATAAAAAAAAAAGGTTTTCTTTTTTTTTTCTTTAAAACATATTTTAAACAATCAATAACAATGCTTTTTTTCACTGGAAAAAACAAGAAAAAAACCTTGATACGGGTTTTTTACTGTCAATATCGAAAAAAAATAAATAAAAAAAAACATTAACAATGGAGCTATACATTGGTGGCTTCGGGCCCGGCCGCTGTAAAAAGCCCCAATCTGAGCCGTTGTGCCCCCGGAAAAGGAAGCGGGGGCTGGTATCAGTCCCATCGGGGGTCGAACCCGACTGAAGTGGGGCCCCTGCCGTCCTTCAGGGACCCGGGCCGGGTTTTTGGGCCCGGTGCAGGGTCACCCCACCCCGTTTCAACATCCCAGTCTGCGAGCCAGCTCCCGCCTGTGGGGGCGGGCCCGGGACGGGGCCCGAACCCCTGGCGCCACCGTTACCCGACAAGGTTCAGGGCTCCCCTTTGTCCCTTTGGGCCCCTTGGACATCCCAATAAAAAAAAACTCATTTCCTGCCGCAATACGGTTGACCAGTGCAGTGGTCCCGTAGAAACCCCGTTATTCCTGTTTTCCGCGCAAATGTCCCGGGTGGTTTTTAAAGTGAGGGGACGAAACCCTCCCTAACCGCTTGACCCTTGGAGGGCTTTTCTCCCTCTTCAGACTCATGACACAAAACTACTGGGGGAAAACCTCTATATCCGCAGTGCTCTCATTCGTCCCCCCAAGCTGTTTATTTTAAAACGTTTTTGAAAAAAAGCATTTTTTTTAAAAAATTTTTATTTTTTTTTGTAAATGATGCATTGAATTTATAATATTAAATAGCATGGCTTACAGTTTTATTTAAATTTAATTTTTTTTTTTAATATAAAATTTTAATGTTTTTCCCTTAAAAAAATGTAAAATGTTATGCAGCACTGCCATTTTTGGTTTTGTAATTTTATTCTTTTTTTTTAAAAAAAAAAAAAAAAAAAATTCTATTTACAAGGCTGGTTAAATTGATAAAAAATGACATTTTTAATGGCAAAAAATTTCTATTTTTAAACAATTTGTTTTTTTTGAAATTTCTATTTATCTGTAAATACTGAAAAATAAAATATATCACAGTTTCCACAAAAAAATTTGCCCAACATATTGATAATAATCAAAATGTTTCTCAACGCAAATCAGCATATTAGGTGATTTCTGAAAATATGTGACATGAAAATTTAGTTGATCACAAATAAAATTACATTTCACTATTATCCACATATAAGCAGTTATTTTAAACATAATTTTTCACATTTTTCTCTTTTTGACAAATAAATGCAGCTTTGGGGACAGAAAAACCCCTATTTTTAATGGTAGTGAAATGTGAAATTTTTTATTTCAATTTTGGATTAAAACTCAAAATGATGCCATTTTTTTTGGGAATGTAGGAAAAAATTTTTATTCATCTGTTTTACCATGTTATGCTGTTGGCAGATTTTGAGAGTTCCCTGTAAATGATCTCAATAGGCTTTGATTGATGCATCTGTCTGTCCTTCCGAGTTTGAACAAACCACACGGTTTTCTCAGTCTGGGGGTTGTTTTTTCTTTTGAGGGGGCCCCCCCGGGGGGAAAAGGGCTTGGTTTTTTTGTGTGGTTTCCGGGGCCTTTTTACCTTGAACCTGATCCTGGCGGGGGTTTGGCCCAAAGAGGGAGCAGAACCAGGGCCCCCCCTTTGGGGAAAAGCCCGAAAAGGGAAAAGATTTTGCCCATGGAGCAGTGAAAAGGGAAAGCAGGGGCCCCGGGGTCCCCCGCGGAAATCAGCTTTTTACTCTACATCAAGAACTGCAGGGGTTTGGGAGTTTATGGAAAGCTTATTTATTTTAATCAAATGCAACATTAAAATAAATAAATCTGGTTGCACAATTAATCTGACATTGTGTTTTTTTCCCGTAAAAGCATTTACACCGGCATCTTAAAACACAGGTTTTAGATCTCTGTGCTTCTCAGCCCCGGTGAAGCAACAAACTCTCGCATGTTCTTTTTTTTAAAAAAAATTCGATTAATTTTTTACATTTCAAATTTATTTTTTTTTTAAATAAAAAAAAAAGATTTACACTTGGGAAATTTAAAAAGTGGGGTTTTAAAGTTTGTAAGTGAAAAATTTTTAAGATAAAAATAATATTATAACTTGTAAACAAAAAAAAGGGGTTATAATATTATCAAAATTAATATTGTTTTTTTATTGAAAATTGTACAGCCAAGTAAATTGCAACAGTAAGTTTTTTGTTTTAAATTTTTTTTATAAATGGGTTTAAAAAACTAAAAAAGCCAAAATATATTAATAATATAAAATAATAATAATACAAAAATTTTTAAAAATAATAATAATTGTTTAAAATTAAAACAACAAACACAACAATAATAATTTTATATAAAAATAAATATAATCACAATCACATTATATAGTTTTTTTATTTTATTTTATAGTACAGGGATTTAAAAATTTGTTTTAATTTTTTAAAATTTAGAGTTTAAAACAAATAATGATACATAATTTTTTTTGTTGTTTTTAAATAAAAAATTATAAAAGACACGTCACAATAAAAAGAGGTTGAGTGAAAAAAAAAATTGAGTCCATATAAAAATAAAATAATAAAAAAAAATAAAACACTTACTAAAAAAAAAGAAAATGTTTATTTAGTCATTTAAAGTACATTCAAAAAAAAAAACTACATTCAAAAAATTTTTTATGATTTTTTTTTTTTATGGCTGATGATAAAAAATGGTGAATGCTTGATTTAATCAACAATGTACAAGAAGTCATGCTACATTGTGATTATAACCACATTTTTTCGTCTGTAGGTGGCCAAAAAGCAAAAAGAAACGACCATTTTGGGGGGCCCCGGCTCGTTCTGTTCAGGCAAAAACGGGAGGGGGTTGGGGCCCGGCGGGAAAACGGGGGCAACCACAAATCAGTAAAGAGGGAAACCCAGGGGGGAATAAAGGGTAATTTAAACCCCCAAAAATCAAAAAAATCACCCCTCATTTGTTTATTCGGTGGAATTCCCTCCAGTTAAGTCGATTCACCCTTTTTTAAGCAAACCTCTTGTGGTGGCCCCTTCCTTACGGGCCCCGGGAGAGTCAGGTCAGCATTTAATTTCCCCCGGCCCCCAAAAAAGCTGGGGGGGATTTGCGGATGAGTTCGCAATCCGGGTTTGGGGACAGCCGGGCGCCCCCTTGCCCGGGAGCAGGAACGGAAAGGGCCAGGCCCCGCAGCCCCCCAGTTCTTCTTCCCGATCTAAACTAAAGGGGGAAGAAACTCTTTGGCCATCGATCAAAACGGCATTGGGCCCGGGGACCTTCTCCCGCTGCCCGCCGTCCATGGAGAAGGTCAAGGGGGGAGGCTAAGTTCTTTGTGTTTGATCAAAACCACGGGTTTTTAAATTGAAACAGCGGGGCTGATTTGTAATAAAACACCTTGGGGTCGGAAGGAGTCGCGGATCTGAGATGAAGAATCCTCCTGGGAAAAAAATGAGTCAGGGTCAGTTTGAAGAAAGTATCGAAAATGATACTAAATAACAAAATTTAAAAAAAAAAAAATATATTTTTTTTTTTTTTTCAAATTTTTTTAATAAAAAAAAAAAAAGTAATTGTTAGAGTAATAATAATGGTTCATTTATTGATAATTAACAAAATATGAATTAATTAATTTGACAAAATATTATTGTTAGAGTAATAATAAAACAATAATTATTATTATTAAAAATTTTCTTTTAAAAATAAAAAACAACAAAAAATATTAAAATTTTTAGTGATTAATTACTAATAAAAAAAAACAATAATAATGAAAATAAAAAATTTTTATTTTTTATTTTTATTATTATTATTATAAAATTGGGCTATGGGTTATGTGCCAAATAAAAGAGTTCTTGTTTTAAAAGTTAACTGAATTCAAAAAAAGGGTTGGGGGTTTGGGACTTTTTTTTTTGTCTCTTCTGGTTTCCAAAGTGCATTTATTTGACAAAAAAAACAGAAAAAATTTTAAAAATTATTAATTTTAAAAAAACCTTTTTTGTGAATATCTGTTAAACAATTTATTTCGGATAAATCAAATTTTTAGCATCACTTTCTTTGTCTTCAGTTCACTGATCTTCGAAACATTTAAAATTTGATTTTAAGCTCAAGAAACATTTCTGATTTTTTATATTTTGAAAAAAATTCATGTTTTTTAGGAAAAAAATTTTTCATTTTTTTTTACATATTTTTTTAAAATTAAAAATCATACATATTAAAAAAAACACTTTTTACCTAAAAAGAAATTTTTTTTTTTTCTTTTCTTTGAAGCATGCATTTTTGGGTTTTTTTCCATTTATTTATTTATTTATTTTTAAACATGGTAAAAATTTTCATTTGAAAATTTGGTCAAATTTTTGCAAACCCCAGTCATGAAAATTGCGTTTAAAACAGACATTAAGTCAAGGGTTGTGTTGTGTGAGCTCCCAGAAACCCCCCCTCTTCTTCAAAGGGCCTAAAAAGCTCCTGTGGGTGTGTGTTACAGTATGTTCAACAGTAGTCAGTTCTTCTATGCTGTCACCCCACTGAAAATGCATTTGCTCTTGCCTTTTCTGAGCTGATTTTTTTATTGGGGACGAAACGCGTGTAATGATGAGTGTACAAAAAACCTCCACCTTGCTCCTCCCGCATTTGTAAAAATTGTCTGTTGTCAAACAGAATCTTCTGAAACAAAAACCGGTTATTTTAATGCAGAAGCCTTGGGGCCAGCAAACATTATGGATTTTTTTTGTCTGACATTTTTTTATCAGATATTAAGCTGAAAGCAGCAGTAATCAAAAGGTTTTTTTAAGTAGAAATTATTGCAAAGGGTATGCTCAACAAAAAAACCCGTAAGAACAGGTCAATTTTACCCCGAAAAAAAAACTAAAAATTTGAAATCATATCTTGAAAGGGGGCGGGGGGGGGGGGGGATTTGAGATCTGTGTCATTTTGCCTTATTGATAAGATACAAGGTTAATGGGTAAAAATAATACCCTTTAAAATGATTGTATATTTAAAATTAAATATATAAAAAACCCATTATAAATTTTTCATTTTCTAATATATTATAATTTATTTTTACCAAAGCACTTTCAAAGAACAAAAGCAATGTGTCAAAGAACAACAGTATAGTATATTTTTTTATTTAATATTTTTTTAATTTGTTTTATCTATTTTTTATTATTTTTTTATTTTAAAAAATAAAAAATTTAAAAATTTAAATTATTTAACAAAACTTAAATGCATTATTATGTTAAAATTTAATAAAAAAATAAAATTACAATTATTTTATAACAAAATAGGAAATATGAAAATTTTTAATAAAAAAAAAATAAATTAGAGTATTTATATATAATATATTTTTATTTTATTTTATTTTTTTATTTTTATTTATTTTGGGGTCAAATGCATGCCATTTATTTATTTATATTATTTATTTATATATACATCTCCATTTTATCTGTATTTGTACACACATACACACACATTCAGACATATTTAACAAAATAAAAAACATGACTCAGTGTGTGCAGAGAGGTCTGTGATTGGGGAGAGACGTGTTGTTGCTATTCCTTGGAAACACAAGTACCCTTCCCAGAATGCTTGTTATCAGTGTACTCAACAGCACTGATCGAACGCCATATGAACCTTTCAGATGCTTTAAACTGCCTGCATTAAAGAGAAATGTACTGCATGTAATTAGCAATTACTTCCATCTGTTACATAAGTGACTAAATAAGTGATTTCCATAGATGCATACTTCATACATGTGAAGCAACCGGTAAAGATCTTTAATGCTATTATTATTATTATTAAATGAATTTATTTTATTAAAATATAGAAAAATATATAGAAAATTATAAATGAATAAATGAACAAACTCAACTTTGTCTCAGTTGCTTCTCATAAAATCATTTTGGAAAATTTAAACAGACACAAATGTGACACTTATTGGTGTACTGCAAGAATATAAAGCTATAAAATGAATGCAGAGCAGCTCTAATATATAAAAAAAATAATAATAGTTCATACCGAGATCTTTTGATTTTTGACTTTATTGTAGGCAAATCTGAGTCTAATAAGAGACACATGTGAGATTTCTGAGGTCTTTTTCTCATCTGAGATGCAGCACAGTCTAAGTTTGCACTTCATTCAATCTCAGTGCTGTCTAGAAAGATATTTTTGATATATTTAAAGTGATTTTCTTTCATATGGGCTTTTGAAAAAGGGGAAATATGCCAGAAATATCTGAAATTCTCAGAAAGGAAAGGAGTCTGAAAACGGTCTGGACTGTGGAAGGAGGCGGATACCCTGTTGTCTTGGGATATAGTCATGGTAACATAGCAACAGATGTTGAATAAGACACACACACACACGCGTCACACACACACACACACACACACACACACACAAACACACACAAAACCAGAACGGTTTTTTCCCCACTCGCCCGAACAGCAGGAGTGGGTTGTTCTGGTGGCCCGTGATGAAGCACTCCTCGTCTTTCCCCTTTGATTACCTGCAATCAAAAACACATTATAGAATAAAAAAGGGTCATTGTTACAGACAGACATCATATCGACTCAACGACCTCAGATAAAAAAAAAAATAAAAAATGAAAACAGCGGGTTTTTTAGAAAACAAAAGGGAAACAAGCATTTGACAAAAATGAATGCATTTCCCCAAACACCCATTATTACTGAAGACATCTGCTGCTGAGGGTTAATCGCTGCTTTTATTAGGCTTCTGTTTTGCATTAAACAGAATGGATTTTTAAATGCCATTAGGAGCGTTGTAGATTGTGTAAGGTGTGTGTGTTTGCACAGTCAATAATACCATATAAATTATTGTGTTTGCTGAGCCTCATCTAGAGACGAGAGCATCAGAAAGAATTGAGGGTGGAGCTATCCAGAACTCCTTAACAATCCTTATCCTTAACAATCACATAGTAATGCCCTGGTAACCACCTAGTCCACCCTAGCAACCACATAGCCATGTGTTTTACATCGTTCAGAGCAGTTAACAACTGCACAGCAACACTTGCAATACTCTTGCAAATGTCCGCTACACTGTAACTACTGCATGTCAACACCCTAGCAACCACCCAGTAACTCTAGCAACCACATAGTAACGCCCTGGCAACCACCTTAGAAAACCACTCAGTCACCCTAGCAACCACATAGCCATTTGTTCTACATCGTTCAGAGCAGTTAACAACTGCACAGCAACACTTGCAATACTCTTGCAAATGTCCGCTACACTGTAACTACTGCATGCCCAACCCCCTAGAAACCCCCCGGAACTCTGGCAACCACATGGAAACGCCCTGGAAACCACCTGCAACCACCCCAGTCCCCCTTTGCCCACATAGCCATGTTTTTTACATCGTAGTTAACAACTGCACAACAGCCAAACCCTTTGCAATACTTTTTTTCAAATGCCCGCTACACTTAAACTTGCAATTAACCCCCTAGAAACCCCCCAGTAACTCTAGCAAACATAGTAATGCCTGGCACCCAAATCTAGCAACCACCCAGTCCCCCAAACGCCGTATAAATGTGTTTAAAAGGTCTTTCCCAGAACACTTAAAAAACTACACAGCAAGGGCCTTTACAATCCCCAAGAGAACCCCGGGGGCCCCACATCCCCAAACCCAAATACCCTCCCAACCACCCAAAAAACTGTAATGTAAAACAATTTTTAAAAAATCACCCAAAACCCAGGTGGCAACTCCCGACCATGAAAGAAATGCCCCCAATCACCAAAACAATGTTGTAGCAACCACATAGCAACACCTTAGAAACCATTAACCCTAGCAACCATGCAATTTTTCCCAAGATCATTCCAGAATTTTTTAACAACCGCGGCCCCAAGGGTTTTATGCCCATATTATATGAAAAGCACCATACGGGGGTTGAAGTCAAAGAGAAACAGTTAGCCCAAAATAAATCTGCTCTTGTTTATTTCCTCATGAAGCCTTTTTAGGTGACTGCTGTTTTGGTTTTTTCGGGGACCCAACCCAGAATGGGTAAATATGCTCCTCCCCACCCTCCCCCAGGAGGGGCGGGGCCCCCGGGCCCTTTTGCCACACCCCACTGGCCCCCAGGGAAAAGGTGGGACCCGGCCTGACAGAAACACAACACAACAAAAAAAAAACCCAAATTTAAATCACACACGAGCCAGCGACGAGATATTAACTCCATATGCACATAAAATCGACATGAGTGTTTTTCCAGCAAGGTGCTTTCCAAGGACAGGAGAAGTGTCTCAATCTGAAAGGGGTTTAAATTCCGTCCCCGAGGCTTGTTTCGCTGTTGTTATTCAGAGGAAAGGTGAAACCCTCCCCTGCTGCTTCACCCAGGACACAGCCAGACTGTGACATCACCTGGGTGGCAAAAAGAAGCCAGACCCTTCCCCAAAGCTTTTTAGCGCCCGGGGGGGGGAAAGTAAGCGTAACAGAATGTCCTCGCATTTTTCAAATCTTTTGAAACGGGAAAAATTTTCATTGTTCGTGGTGTTCCTGCTGGGCCTGTAGAAGTTTGTGTATAAATAAATCAAGTGATGAATTAATTTTCATTGTTCGTGGTGTTCCTGCTGGGAAATGAGTAAAGGACAACAATGGACGATAACTATAAGTAACTATGAAGCTTTAAATATCGTTCTATGACAGCAGAAAGCCCACACAACTATACGATAAAAAAGGAAAGGCGTGCGTTGGAATCCTTCGGGTGATTTTTTTCTCAGCTGATGAGATAAAAACATTGACAGCCAATCAGAATCCCTTAACTTTAACAAGCGAGTATTTAAAGTGTAAAATGAAAAAACGGGAAAAAATTTATTAATTATCTTTATGGTTATCGTATAAACCCCATTCACCTTTTAAAAACAGAGGGGAAACGTTACTTTGGGAAATCATTTTTCAGAATTTTTTTTCTCAGCTGATGGGTGGATAAAAACAGGCGACAAAACTAACTAAGCCAAAGTGAATGCTAATTATCTTTGGTTATCTTTAAAAGGCCAGTTCACCCAAGGGCGAAAAATTTGGGGGTTTTAATAATCACTACAATACTCTGAGAATGATGAAGTTCACAAACTATGCGATAAAAAGCCCCAGAGGGGGCGATATCGTTGGAATCATTTTCAAAACCCGATTTTACAGCCAATCAGAATCCACCTGATTTTACGAAATTGAGTATTTAAAGTGGCGGAAGTAAAAAAAATGGAAAATAAAATTTTTTTTTCATTTCTTCAACCACTCTTCAACCACTGAGGTGGGTTTTTACAAACATTATTTTTTAGGTACAGAAATTGAATAATCAAATGTAAAAAATAACATTGCATATTTGACTGTATAAATTAAAGATTAATCCTTATTAAAGTTACAAAAGCTATGCAATCAATAGCAGTGAGTGATTTCCCTGTCTTTTGTTGTTTGATTAACATTAAAAACTTTAAGACTAAGATACTGTACGTTCAACCACTTTTAGAACGATTTTTTCAGCTAATGAATAATAAAAATGTTGACAGCCAATCAGAATGTCAGTGTAAGAGTGTAGCTTTTAAAAAGCGACAAAATAAAAAATGTTTTCCCCACTGGGGTGGACATTAAATGTAATTATCTTTGCTAATATAGTTATTGTTATAGTTATAGTACCTAAAAAGCGAAGTAACATGGAAAAATGAGATCTTGGCATCTTTTATGGGGGACTAACATAAAGGTTCTTCATCAGAAGTCAGTAAAAACCCAGATCTCTGTCATACAGTTAGTGTCTCTCCTCACTGGAGGGGTGAAATGTCACCTGTGAATAAAAATGGCCCATATTTTTGAGTCTTTTCTGGAATCTTGATTGGTCAGCAAAAAAAGTTGCTAACGAAGAAGGCCTGAGCTCACAGGGGTCTGATTTTAAAGATCTGCTAGCATAAGAAAATGCCAATCCTCATTACCCCGGTAAAGCTGCCCGGGCGGCGGGCAGCAGACCATATTTACTGTAATGACCCGTTATGTCAGATGATGCTTACATGCGTTTTATGAGGGAATTCCACCTACCACTTCCCGATTTACTTGTATATAAAAAATGCTGACACTGGAACAGCCGTATTGCAAAAATTCTCAGTTTACACTATGGTTTTACTATTCAGGGCCTGAATTTTGTACTGTGCACAGTTTTAATCATTCCTGTAGGGAAATTCCCATTTGCTATGACAGGAGTACATTATTTTACACAAATAAACAAATTAAATCTATGATTTTATAGCTGAATAAAGATTTAATAACAGTACCACAGTTTTAACCTAAATAAGACAAAATGTAAGTGACCAAACAGTGTGAAGTCTTTGTATTTGCAACTAATAACTAACCTAGCAACCACCTAGAAACTGCACAAATACCCAAGCAACTACCCAGAGTGTCCTAGCAACCACAAAGCAACTCTTGAGAGCACCCAGAACACCTGAGCAACTGCAAAGCAACACAGTGTCCTCCCCAACTACCCCCCACACCCCAAAAAACCCCCAGAAAAATGCAGACACCCTAAACCTTTTCCCAGAAACGATCCAAAAATATCTTTAAAAGTCCACTGGAAACAACACAGATCCTAGCAACCCCTTTGGCACTCTAACAACCCCCCAAAGCAATCCATATACCCAGTAACCCCCAGAAACAATACAGACACCATAAAAAAATCCTTTAGAAACAACACGAAAACCCCAAACAACCCCCCACCAAACAAATACAAAAACATATCAATCCAGTGTAAACAACACAGACACCCTAGCAACCCCCTAGAAACAATACTGGCACCCTAGAAATCCCCTAAAAAAACAATGCAGACACCATAACAATCCTCTAGAAATAAGGCTTATACAAGCCCCTAGAAACACCCTAGCAACCCCCTAGAAACATTACAGACACCATAACAATCTTCTAGAAACAACATAGATGCCATAGCAACTCCCTAGAAACAGCCCAGACAGCATTGCAACCCTCCTAGAAACAATACAAACACCATAGCAACCCCCTTGAAACAATCCAGATACACAGCAACCCCCTGGAAATAATCCAGATACCCAAGCAACCCCCTAGAAACCACCCACACAACATAACAATCCACTGGAAACAACGCAGACACCCTAGCAACCCCCTAGAAACAATCCAGACACCCCAGAAACCCCCTAGAAATAATACAGACAGTCTAGCAACTCCCTAGAAACAATACAGATACCATAGTAACCCCCCCCAGAAACAACACAGACCCAAAGAAACCCCCAAAAACAATGCCCGGCACCATAACATCCCCCAAAAACAAAAGGCCCTACCCCAACAACCCCTAGAAACAGCCCAACACCCTAGCAACCCCTTAGAAACAATACAGACACCATAACAATCTTCTAGAAACAACATAGAACGCCCTAACAACTCCCTAGAAACAGCCTGACACCCTAGCAACCCCTTAGAAACAATACAAACACCCTAGCAACCCCCTAGAAACAATACAGACACCATAGCAATCTTCTACAAACAACCCAAACAATAAACATACATAAACAACAAAAAAGAAACAATGCAGACACCCTAGAAACCCCCTAAAAACAACCCAGACACCAAAAAAAAACGAAAACCTTTCACCATATCAACCACCCACTAAAAATAATTTAGAACACTAATAACCACACACAAACCACACAAACCACAAAACCTTGTTTGTTTGTTTGCTTTTTGCTTGCAATGATACATATCGTGAAAAATGTCATACAATAAATTTACAGTAAAATATAATCAACTAAATAATCCCAAATATCTGAAATGCAAAAGTGCAACATTATAGGGCTGATTAAACATATAGGGGGTCTTTCTTTTCCCCTAAAACATGCAAGCAAGCAATAAATAAATACAAATTTTAAAAAAATTAATATAAATGATTATTTACTTTTCATGTTATAATTGAAATAACTCAAAAAAAAAAATAATAATTCTCATAGTTTATCATTAACATTCCAAAAAAGGGGTTACATGTCATCTGCAGTTTGGTTTCCCGCTGTGTTTAAAGTGAGCCCGGGGTTAACTGGGGAAAATCTTTTTTGGTCAGTTTCTCTTGTGGAGGGATGAAATAAAAGGGTGACAGGTCGACTGCACCCCCTGTGGTCCATCCCCACCACCGCGAGGCTCATTTTGGGGGGTTAGTAGCACATTTCACCTGCAGGCCCAAAACTAGAGCCGAAAGTCCCCTTTTGTTTTCATTTTTCATTGGGGGCCACAGGTTCCCCTAAACCCCAAACCACCCTTGTCCCAAATGGGTTCAACCTCAGTTGGGCAAAAAAAACAACATCTAACCTTTCCCCGTGACCTATCCATGTGGTGTTTTCTCCCAAGGGAATTTTTAAAAATGACTGTAAATTACAATTTTGTCTAAATTAGCTATTATTGAATGCAAATGCATCGAGCATTTGTATAGCATTAACAAAAACTGTTTTATGGACAGTCAGACGCTAAAATCCCCTGTATCATGGGGCCTCTAATGGTTTTGTAAATGTTTTTTATTTAATTTATTCCTTAACGGGGAAACGGGCCCAAAAACCCCCATTACTTAAAGTAAATTTAAAAAAACCCCTCTTAACTGGCAGATATCCCCCGGGAAAAGACTCCCTTTCAGTCTTCAAAAAAGGGGAAAAAAACTACCCCGGAGAACCAATCAGAAACACTAATCATTATGCACTTTCAGGCTTGCTGGCTTCGGATGGGCCGGGTTGGGTGACATGACTTTGGGGCTGGGGGTTTTCAGAGTGTGTACAAAATGATTGAAGTTAGTAAAAAGGCTGAACCTTCAAGTTAGAAAAGCATTTATGGTTATTTAGAACTCAGCAGAGTGATCTTTAAGGTCTTATAATGAAGCATCAAGTTCAAGAACCCTATACAAAAACCCCATACCAAAATTTGGGTTTTTGTGAATAAAACCCGCTAATGAAAAAATGCATGGGTAATTTTTTTTCCACTGGTTTTTTTTTGCTAACCAAAAAGCTGGAGGAAAAGCAGAAGTGTCCCCCGATGTAAATGCGTGTTTTACCAAAATACCTTTGGGGTGGGCGTGTTCCCCCCACTGGCTGAAGGTGAAGGAGTGGGTGAAGTTCATGGTGAACGATCCCTTTCTGGATCCCGACCATCACTATTTTGCATCGTTCTCAACACACTCTTCCTTTGGGTCTGGAAAACTATCCCCTGACAGGCAGGGTTTAACCGCATGCTGTCTGTGGGGCCTGGTGAGCAGCACTTCTAGTATTTACTGCACTTCTTCCTGTCACTAAAAAATGCATTAATATAACCCCTGTTGGGATATACTGACTATAATTATTTGTTTTTTTTTGTAACATTTTTTGAAAATTGAAATATATTTTTTTTTTTATTGTAGCCTTTATATAAATTTTTAAAAAGTTAATATTGTAAATATATTATATTATGTTATATTATATTATATTATAATTTTTTAAAATCTTTAATCTTTGTTAAAATATATATATATATATATATATATATATATAAATTTTCCATATAATTGTACACTACCATTCAAAAGTTTGGGCTTGGTAAGATTTTTTTTTGTGTGTGTTTTTGTTTTTAATGTTTTTGAAAGAAGCCTCTTCTGCTATTTGATCAAAAATACAGTAAAAAAAAAGTGAAATATTATTATATTTAAAATAAGTGTATTCTATGTGAATATGTGTTAAAGTGTAATTTATTTCTGTGATGTGCAGCTGTATTTTTTAGCATCATTCTCCCTCTTCGGTTACATGATCTTCAGAAATCATTCTAATATGATGATTTGCTGCTCAAAAAAAATTTTTGATTATTATCAATGTTGAACCGGGGGAAACTGTGATGCATATTATTTTTTAGGATTCACAGATGGTGAAAGTTCAAAAAAAACAACATTTATTTGAAATAGAAAAACTTTTTTTAACATTAGAAATGTCTTTCTGTCAATTTGGATTTAATCATCCTGGCTGACTATTTTTATTAAAAATTAAAAAAAAATAAATGTAATCTTTAACCCCCAAAGGTAGTGTATGCATATAAGTTATATATTTAAACTTTTATTAATTTTTATAATCCCAAAAAATATATATATATATATATATATAGAATATACCCACACACACACACATACTTTATATACCCGTATAAACCGGGATATATATATATATATATATAATAAATAAAAAAAAGCCCCGATATTTTAAAAAAAACCCTTTACAGTTACTGAAATTAAAAAAAAAAATATTGACCAAAAAAAACTACATTCTGGTATGGGAAAAAGTCCATTTTGAGTAATAAAAACCAAAAAAAACAGATATTGCTATCACCTTTATCTGTTATAAAGGTCATGGAAAATCAGGTTTAGCACATTGCATTGTGGGAAACAGCAGCCAAACGCCAGTGTGTTGGTTTTCATTAAACTCATTTCAGTGCAATGAATAAACCCTGTATACTGCAAAAAAAATTTATGTGGGATGATACTGAATGTTGTTTGAAGATGTAGATGCTTGGCGGGGGTCAAAAAGGGGTGCTCAGATCAATGCGACTCTCTTCTCATGAGAAGCCCGGCTGGGCCAGTGTTAATCTCAGAGGAACAAAGGGTTGGGTGGCGGGGGCGGTCCCGTCTGTTGGTTTTTTGCATGACTGATGGGTTTCGACTCTGTCATCTGTAGATGAAAGTGAAGAGCCGGGTCAAGCGCTTTCCCGGGGCTGCGGGTGAAGGGTCAATCTCACTGAGAACATAAACCCACTCTTATTTTATCCTAGAGTCCAAAAAAAGTAATGTTTTGATGCAAGTATATATTGTTTTTTTGTTTTATAGTTTGCGGGCCCCTTTTAAAAAAGGGGTCCTTAATTCAGCTTTTTAGAAAAGTTTGTCCAGCCTGGGTTTAAAATGTGAATGTCTCTAAGGCTTAAGGGTCATATTTTTTTTCCTAAACTCTAAAAACAAAAAAAAAATAATGTGATTAAATAAATTTTTTTAAATTTTTTATTTTTTTTTTTAATTTTTTTGTGTATATATGTGTGTGTGTTATTATTTTTTATTATTTTTTTTTTTTTTGTATCTATGTGTGTTTTTATTAATTTTTATTATTTTATTTTGGGTTTTTTTTTTTTTTATATTTTATTTTTTAAAAGTGACCTGAATGTCTGTCATGAATTTACCTTCAAAGAGGGCGAAGATGTTAACTTCAGGTAAAATAAATAAATAAATGAAAATAAAAAAAAAATAAATAAATCAAAACAAAAAAATAAAGATAAAAAAAAGTCTTTTAAATATATAATATAAAAATTTTTTTGCTTATCCTTATTATTACAATTATTATTTTTAATTTTTAACATTTTTTTTTCCTTGTTTCTAAAGGGCCCCTAAGACTCTAAGTCAAAAACATGTCCTGCTCATATTTTTTTTTGAAAGAAAAAAAAATATAAATATCTTTATTAAAAATTTTTTTATTATTTTTTTTTTATATTATTTTTTTTTTTCATTTTTTACATTTTTTAAATTTTTTTTTTTATTTTTTTATTATTTTTTATTTTTTTTTTTTTTTTTTTTATTTTTTTTAAATTTTAAATTTTAAATTTTAAATTTTTTTTTTATTTTATTTTAATTTATTTTTTTTTTTTATTTTTAAAGGGGTGTTTTCATGGCTTCACCCCCAAAAAGGGGGGTAGATGTTCCTCAGATCTCAGTTTTTGGTTAGTTTAAAAGGGGGTTTGGGGATGTGAGGGAGAAGCAGGCTGATTTTCCCTTTTGCTCATCTTCACAGGATGTGTTAGAGTTTTCCTCCCCGGGTAAGTATCCAGTCCACCCAAAAGCTTTGGGCTCCCAGAAAAAGAAACAGACAAACCTGCCGTAATCTGCACCTTATAACCATGGCAACGGGGAAAACCCCCCGTCTTTCAAAGTTCTACACATCCCCCCCCCCTTTCCCGTGTTTGTTTGTTTTGAAACATTTTGTTAATTTAATGATGCTTTCGCCCAAAAATTTGTATGTACTCTGAAAAACAAAAAAAATAAGTAAAATTAAAATAAAAAAAAAACAAAATCAGTGTTATATTACGTCAGTCCATTTTATTTTTAGTTAGCGTTAAAAAGCGGATAAAAAAATTATTTTGTTTGAAAAATTTTAAAGATTTGATTTTGTTATGTGTTTTTGTCATTTTTTAGCATTTTTTATATATTATATATATTAATATATAATTATATATATATATATTTAGCTTTAAAAAATTTTTAAATTTTAAAATTTTTTTTTAGAAGTTTTTTTTTTATTAAAATTTTTTTTAATTTTTAAATATTTATAATAGTTTGGTTAATAATAAATAATACTGGTTAAAATAAATAACTACGAATAAATTTAATATATTTTGTAATGAAAATGAAGCCTGATTGACATTAAATTCTAATTTTTATTAATATTTCTTAAAAGACAGTAGTATTGTTAATTTTAAAATGCTTTGAATAAAAGTACTAATAAACTTTACCATGTTTTTTGCAGTAAAAACAAATAATGTAAACAGACTTTATTCATAATATACATTTAAATATTTATTTAAAATTTTAAAATTTATTTATTCATTCCCTGATTTATTTATTTTTATTTATACATTCCCCTGTTTTATTTTAAATTTGTAAAATTTTTACAATCTTTACACAATAGTATTTTTATTTGCATAATGTCGAACTAAAACTTTCATTGGATCTGTTTCCCCCAAAATTGCTTTAAAATCTACATTTAGTGAAATGGCTTTGTATAAAAGCGTCTGTCAAATGCTTGAAAATCAGATATCTGCGTTCTTCTCAGGTGTTCACGGCATTTTCCACCGGAGATGGTCCTGAAACATGCTCGGTCCATTTTACTTTCACGGGCTGGAACACTTTGACATCTGATCGGAGTCTGAGTCTCATGGAGCGGGGTTTTCCCAAAACGTGGGGGGGTCTTCCGTCCTGCGCTCCTTTCAGACTGGAAACATAAAAAAAATACTCTCAGACTCACAGCGGGTTTCCTCTTGCTTTGTATTTGTTTTAATTCTTAAAAGACCCGCATCATACATATTTGTTGAATAAACCCCTAATTTTGGGTGCGGGTTTAAAAAATAGTCTTTTTTTCCTTTAATCACAGAAAAACCGGAAAACCAGCTAAAAATCAGATTCTAAGTAGTTTTTTCTAACATTCCCTTTTTTTCTGATGTTTTCTAAACAGTCAAAACACAATTTTTAAAAGTGTTTTATATTTTTTTTTAATAATTTTATAAAAGTTAGGGAATTTTCATTTTACATTTTCAAACATTATGGAATGTTACATTTTAATTTTCTCTAAACTTCTGAAACAAAAATTTTTAAAAAATGTTACATAAAAATAACATTTTGAGAACATTATTAAGTTTAATAACTTTGAACAGCTTCGGACAAAAATTGCTCATAACTTTAAAGAGAACATTTCTTGTTACTGAAACATTTTTCTTTTATTTTTCAATTTATTCTTCTCCCCTTTTATACGGGGGGGATTAGGGCCAAGAAATAAAAAAAATAAACCATCTTGAATTAAATCTTTTAAATGCGAGATTAACCATTAAATTTGGGAAAAAAAAATCGAAATACAATCTTGAGAAAAACTCTTAAAATTCGAAATAAAGTCTTGTGTTTGAGATTAACCTTAAAATTTCGAGAAAAAAAGTCAAAATACAATCTTTTAAAAAACCTTTAAAATATCGAGAATAAAGTCGTTGTTTTTAGAAAAAAATTTGTTAATTTGAAAAAAAAAGTCGTCAATCTTGGAATATCTTACTTTACCGCCATTAATGGAATGCCGTAGGGTTTTAATTTATCAAGCTGTCCAAGTGCCAGAGTGCTTTTGGTGAAGCCAGCGTAACCTTGTTTTTGTCCTCGGGTTTTGTCATTTCATGTTGGCAAAACAGTAGCCTACAGCGCAAATTGGACTGATTTTTTCTCTAAAAAAACCAGCCCTTTTCAAATTCTTTTAAAGTTCGTTTTGCTAATTTTTTGGTCTAATTGCTAAAAATTGAAGTATTTTTTTTGTTACGGGGAAAAAAAGTCTAAAAAATTTCTTGACTAAATGATCCCCCTCTGCCCTGTCCTCTTTAGGCTAAACTGACGAATCGTTTTCCTACATTTCATTTTGACTTTTTTTCCAAAACCCAAGCTTTTTTCGAAATTAAATGAGTTTATTCTCACATTTTTTCAAAAATTTTTTTCCCCGAAATTTTCGAGTTTTTTTTTGAAAAACCCCGACTTTATTTCGAAAATTTAATGAGTTTATTTTCAAGACGTTTTTTCTTTTTTTTTTTCCCCGAAATTTTTCGAGTTTTTTCTCGAAACACACGCTTTTTTCCGAAATTTTAAAGAGTTTATTCTCAAAATTTTATTTCACTTTTTTTTCTCGAATTTAAAGATTTTTAAACTCCAAAATAATGACTTTTAAACTGATGGTTTTATTTTTTTTATTGCTTGGCCCCAATCCTCTTCCGTAGTTTTAAAAAATGTAAATGATTCTAAAGACATTATTTTACAATAGGCCATGACGAGTTAAAAATGACAGATGATGAAAAAAAAAAAACCTGTTTTTTTCATATTCAAAGCTTTTCAAAAACTTGCTTATTTATTTATTTTTGACATCTGACTGCTTTTTTTGTTTTATAAGTGCAGTAAGCTAATACATAGAGTAGATATACATACTGTATATATATAATATTGTCATAATTTATCAAAAAACTATGTGATATAGTTTTACTAATTTGTTCATTCAGTTTTGTTTTTAACTCAGCATCATCAAATGTCATATTCAGTCATATTAGGCCTTTTTCACAGCTCAGCAGAATTTGTCAAGATGCATGACTCTGTGTTATCAGCGTTTTATATTGAATGTCGTTGAAATCAACTCTTCTCCTTCTCCTTCAGCTGCGAGTCTTCAAGTTGGCGAAGTCGTGGCCGACGCTGAACACGCTCATAAAGATCATCGGGAACTCGGTGGGCGCTCTGGGGAACCTGACCCTGGTTCTGGCCATCATCGTCTTCATCTTGCTGTGGTCGGCATGCAGCTGTTCGGGAAGAACTACGAGTCGTGCGTGTGTAAGATCTCCAAGGACTGTACGCTGCCCCGCTGGCACATGAAGGACTTCTTCCACTCGTTCCTCATTGTTTTCCGGGTCTTGTGCGGAGAGTGGATCGAGACCATGTGGGACTGTATGGAAGTGGCGGGTCAGCCGCTCTGCATCCTGGTCTTTATGCTGGTCATGGTCATCGGGAAACCTCGTGGTGAGTGCTGAGCTCTTTTATTCTCCCTGGCTTCATGCTGTGTCTCAAAGTGCCTTGAAATTTTGAAGAAAACAGGCTGAACCTTGTGGAAAGATATTGAGGTGTTTCTTTATTGTCATTGCGTCTCAAAGCAGCTTTAAGTTTTTTCAGTTGAAATAATCTGAAGATATATAAAATTAATGGTTAAAAACGAGTAATGTACGAAGTAGACAAAAAAAAACTGCAAAAAAGATATGCCATTTCTATATCTAATAGTATAATATATTCTATATAATATATATTATTTATATATATATACATATATATATATACAGTGTTTTTTAGTATCAGGATTATTATAGTTTTTGTTAATATTTTGATTACATTTTATTTTTATGTTTTCCTGCTTTAATATGTTAATATAGTTATAAATGCGTGTATTTTTTATTTTGTTGTTTTTATTTTTATTAGGTTTTATTTCATTAAAATACGTCATATAGTTTTTGAAGTCAGTTTGAAGTCTTTTTAGCTTAACGTAAAACACATTAAACTGAATGAACATGAGAAAGTTGTTTTATTTGTTAATGGAACTTATTTCAGGTTAACACTTTAGTTTATCTTCAATATGTAATTTTGTTATGGTAGTTAAATTATTTAATTTAATTATTATTTAATTATTTTTTTTATTTTTAATATATATATATATATATATATATATATATATATATATATATATATATATATATATATATATATATATATATATATATATATGAACAATTTTAATCAATTTATAATTATAATTTTAGTATAATTCCCAAATAATAATTACTACTTTTTTATACATTTTATCTAAAATTATAGAATTTATATAATTACAATATTTAATTTTTTGTAAATATATAATTTAAAACATTTTATCAGGATGATATTATGTAAGGTTTACTTATATAAAAGATGCATACTTTTATACGTCCAAAGTCATTTTCCTGAATCCACAGGGCTTTCTAACGATGCCTGTTCAAGCCAGACCATCCCGAAACGCAGCTGAGTGTGAGCATTATGGCTTTGTACTGTGAAAGTTTGTATTGGCTGCTGTTGCCTGAAGATGCTTTCCTCTCAACGCTTCTTCTCAGACATGTTGCACTGCTTTCGCTAAAACCTGCAGTATTATTGCTGAGGTCATTTTTACACCATCATCACAATCCAACTTTGCCAAATCACGTCAAATTGGAGTGATAAAGTAATTTTGCCTTTATTTTTCTTTCGATTTGGATGCTTTTCTTCTGGATTAATGGGTCATTACACCATGCATGCTTTTATTTAAAAAGTTGTCACTATTTAGTGATCGCCTGTTAATCGTCTTGGCTTAAAGAAAATATTCTTGTCCTTTCATTTAGTGATAGGCTTTAATCAAAGCACCCTAGTATCTGGGTAATTGATCTCAACAACTCGCTTCTCGTCCTGTCGATCTTTAAATGTGAGACCTGAACCTGTAAGCGTCGAGTGTTTCTATCCACAGATTTCATTTTAAGCTGGAATGTGTGGCTGTCAATGGAATTGCACAAAACCAATGATTGTTCCTCAAATGGAACACAAAGTTTCCCAGCATTCAAAAGGATTTAGAATTGTATTATTTTAGGCTGCACAGATTGGATCAACAATTTTAGAACTGTAAACGCATCAATCCTAGAATGCGCAATAACGGTTTTTATGTATGAATACATTGTCGAACATGAAATTTTATTTATGTGATCAACCATAATTCTTTTCCAGCATGCATCATTACTTCCAGTCTGTGTCATTATTTCGATCTTTCTCTTCGAAATCATTGTCTAATAAACTGCTTTGCTGCACTTAGCCCTCCATCACACAAAGTAGGGAATCATTTTGTAGCAAGTATCCCATCAAATGTATCTATTTGATCAATTTACCCAATCCTTGCTTTGAATACGGCCATTAAAAAACAAAACAAACATTTGGGAACAGTGGTAATAGTGCTATTTGAAATCCAGATTTCTCCCTCTGCCCGTAGTATTGGCGTAACCTTCGAGCTCCAGTGAAGACGGCTTTGAAATCCTCTGAGATTTCTCCAATCTAGACGGTATGAGCACTACTGAATACTTCCTCGTGCATCTTGTCTGGGCCCTGCACATAGTTATCAGTGATATTAAATAACCAATGGCTTTCTTTTGAATAGACAGCGAATGTACACAGCGCGATTAACTTGTGCAAATCCATGATCACCGTGCCCCACCTTGCTACTCTCTCTCCCAACGCTTTCTCCCTCTTCGCCAGTCACTCGCTTTGCTTCTGCCTGATCGGGAAAGAATCATCTCTCTCTGCAGCACTGAGGTTGTTACTTCAGAAAAGGTTATACGTAGCACGGTCGTCTCATCACTTTCCCTCTACTCGCGACTCCGATTCTTTCCTCGCATATGATCTCGATTTCCCTTACGCATACGGTAAAGGTCAAATAGAAGGTACTTCCTTTTGTCTCCTGGCTACCCATTATTTATCATTCCTGACCAGAAGACCACGACGCGCTTGATAGTTGCATGCTTCACAAACTTCCTGCACACAATGCATTTGATTTGCAAACACTTCAGGGTGGCTGGGATTTGATCACGCGGGAGTTCAGTTTTTTTGATTGCTGAACTCGAAGATGGACATATATTTTTGATCTGCGATCCAATATCGTGACTAATACCTACCTAGCGATATTTTAAGGGCAATCAAAGCCCTCAATATTTTAAGTGTGTTCTAGACCTATTGGGGCAGAGACAACAGTTCCAGAATGCATTGCGACACCGCTTAGTGAAAATAATCCATGCAAAGATGGATAAGAAATGCAGATTATATCCTTATAATTATTTAATTCAAAATATTGATAAAATAATCAAAACTAAAATGGACTGTGTAGGCAGTATTTGTGTGCTCTGTGTGTTTTATGCGTATTAGATTATACCATGAGATATCGATTAAAATTACTCCATCTGGCTCCTCCCCTCGTGGTGGCCCACAAAAATTGCTTACTTCCCTCAGTGTTTAATTTATTATTTGATTATTTAATTTATTTAAATTTATTTAATTTTATTTAATTTATTTTTTTATTTTATTTTATTTTATTTTATTTTATTTTATTTTAGTTACACTGAATTTTCATTGCAGAAATTTGCAAGTAAATTGCACAATTAATTACAAGACATCTCAAGGACTACCATTTGAAGAATTGGAAGTTTGACATAGAAAGAATAAAATTGTATTTCTTGTAAGTACTCCAATAATAATGTAAACCTTAGAATTTTGTTTTTCATTGTATACATATTAAGTTTTTATTGTAAGAAATTATACTTAATAATATAATATAAATAAACAAGGTCATTTAGAATTATAATTTGGAGTGCTTGAATTCATGCTGTTTAATGCATCCTGTAAGATAATTTTCAAAATACTATATATAGTCCTAAGCAGCAGATTTTAATGGGAAAATTGGGGTGAACTTTTATGAAGATCCGCCAAAATATAAAAGGCCGAGCAAAATCTTTAAGTAAATTATTAATGTTATTTTAATTTATTTAATTTAATATTTCTTTTAATTTATTGTAGTTGTAAGCTTTTATTTAAATCACTTATAAATTACATAATATTTTATAATTCTTCATCACTTAATTTTAAGGCCTCTGGACAATCATTTTCAACACTGCATTAATAGTAATGCGAATATATTTTTGTTTTGTTTTTTTTTGTTTTTTTTTTTTTTTTGAGACTTTTGGGGGAAATATTCATCAGGTTTGAGTATAATAATATCAGAATAATAAAAGGCTCATTTTTTCTTTATGCAAAACCTAATTTCTTTACTTTTGATTTTCTTTACGATGTTTTCTAAAAGCTATTAAAACGAGCTGGTTGTCTATATTCCTGTGTTGCCGGTTGCATGTGTTTGTATCAGGGTTTTGAAGGTGGCCATCATAAACCTTCTGTCCTTAGGCTGTGTCATGTGAGAAGCAACCTAAAACCCTCATAAATCTTCATTTGTAAGTGAATGAAGGGTCCACAAGATCAAACACGGCTGAACTGCAACCTGTAGTGTGCGTTAAATGTTTATGCAAGCCTGATTCTTTTCAATTATTTGTGTCATTAAACATTGGTTTGAAGTGGTGTTTTGATGTGAATAACAGGTGACATGAGATGCCTGCATTCGCCAGATATTCCTGCGGGAACATTACAGCCGGACAAAGCTAGCGGCTGCTGTTTGTGCTTGTAGGTCATTTGGGTTGAAGTGTGCAGGGTGAGACGCTTGATGTTGGGTTGGTTTTGTGAAAAGCTCAGGTGAACAGATCAGCAGGCGACCTATTCTTAGCATGGTGTGTGTGTGTGTATGTTGTGACGTGTGTGTGTGTGTGTGTGTGTGTGTGGTGTGTGTGTGTGTGTGTGTGTGTGGTTGGTTGGAGTCCGTCATCCACTCCAGATGGTATGTGGACAACGCTTGGATCGATGCAGCCTGTTGTGGAGTAATCAGAGGTTATTCAAAGCGCGGCCCGGGTAACTGGAGAGCTGAAATTGATGTTAATCAGATCTGGGTTTTGTGATGACAAATCCATCACTCTGATCCAAAACCCGCCGAGCTGCTGTGCTGTCCTGATGTAGAGCACACTACCTAGGGAGAACAACACGAGAGTCTCGAATCACAACTGATTTCAATAGAGTTTGAGGTTAGTATGTTGCAGTGCAAACACTATATAATCATAACATGTATGCAGCGTATATAAATATTGAATTAAATTGATAAGTGACCTGTAGAATTTAAAATATGCATTACATGGTTTAAAAAGTGACAGTAAAGACATTTATAATGTTGCAAAAGATTGTTTTCTATTTCAAATAAATGCTGTTCATATGAAATGTCTATACATCTGTGAATCCGAACTGAAAAATAAAATGTATCACAGTTTTCCACAAAAATATATATGCAGCCACAACTTGGTTTTCAACATTGATAATATCAGAAATGTTTCTTGAGCAGCAAATTCATCATATTAGAATGATTTCTGAAGATCATGTGACACTGAAGACTGGAGTAATGATGCTGAAAATACAGCTGCGCATCACAGAAATAAATTATATTTTAATAGAAATTCACATAGAAAAACATCTGTTTTAAATTGTAATAATATTTCACATTTTTACTATATTTTAGATCAAATAAATGCAGCCCTGGTGAGCAGAAGAAACTCTTTCAAAAAAGTTGATGCCTTTTAGTTTTATTTTAGTATCACTGAGATACTATTATAGTTTTTCTTAATATTTTGAAACAATTTTATTTTTGATCTTCAACATTTCCTGTTTTTCATTTTAATTTTAGTTAACATTTATTCATTTGTTTATTTTTCATTTCTATAAGTTTTTGTTTTGTTTTATTATTTTTCTATCATTTTATTATTCCGTTAGTTTTACTTATTTTAGTACATCAAGATGAACTAAATGAGAGCGAGCTAAAAATAAGTTTATTAGTAAATTTCGTTGTATTTCAGTTGAGCATTTATGTTTATTCTACGTATTTTTAAATGTTTTACAATTTTAGTTTTAGTTGATTATAATAACCCTGGCCTCTTTACTGACCTGCATTTACGTTTTGTTCACCCACTTTTCTTTAAAATGTTAACTTAAATCGAAACTGATTCATAGACTTTTTGGACTTCCCAACCGAGAAGCAACAAATAAAAATATCGATCTCTCCCAATCGATCCCTGTCAGTCTCTTCCACTCCCACCCATGACTCTTCTATTCGTGCATGTCATTCTTTAGACTGAAGATCAGTGAGTCTTAGAGAAACCTATATCGGAGAGTTTACTTCACGTCTGTCTCAGTGAGCAGCCAGTGGTTGCTGTGAGCGTCGTCAGCATCATCCTGCCCTTTTAGGGAGAAAAAGCTTGTTCGCCGGCTGATCCCATGAGCCGCCTGTGATTGTCCACCTCCAGATAGTGTGTGTAACCGGATCTGGGGTTTCAGCTCTCTAAGCTGTTGTGTGTGTGTGTGTGTGTGTGGGTGGTGTGTGTGTGTGTGTGGTGTTGTGTGTGTGTGTGTGTGGAATTCCTCCTGAATGCTTCTGGTTAATTCCACAGTGTGGCTGCGGCAGTTTTATTTTTCAGTTAAACATACTCATGGGTGTAAAGTGGGATTCTGGGTCTGGCTTTTTGATTTTGTTTGGACATTTTACATTATTATCAGAGATGGAAGAGTAACATTATGTTTGCATGTACTTTATTATATTATTATATTTAATGTAAACAGACAATGTCAGAGATTTTAGTGCCGACCAAAAAATCTTTATAATCTTTGTAATTTTTCTCTTGCATTCCTGCAACTTTATTTATGTTTTACAGTGGCTTAATCTTACTCTCAAAGGTACTAACAATTTAGTTAATCTTAGGTAAATCAAATGAAAACATAACTATGTATTTATTTAGATTTATTTATTTTTACCAAGTTTAACTGTTTTAAATTAAAACATGGATGAAATTTTTTTTTTATAATCTTTAAAAAAAATATTTTTAATAAATAGTAGTAGTAGTAGTACTTAAAGAAGTACATTCTTCTTTACAATAGTAATATATTTCCGTCAATAATTTCTTCAAGTTAGACCAAACTTTTATTTTGGCGAGTTGTAGTGGAGGTCTTGGACTTTCTGTGTGTTTAAATATAGTGTATTATTATTATTATTATTATTAATTTGAGAATTATATTTTACTGTGCAGCAGTAATATATTTCTAATATAATTTCTTCAAGTTAAATCTGAACTTTTATTTTGACCAGCGTTGAAGTGAAGATCTTGACGTTTTTGTGTGTATTTGATGGTGGTTTTTATCAAAATGAAATGGTGAAATGCTAATACAGTGACTGCTCTTATATAGTTTATTAATTGTATGACTTTTGTTATGTGCTTTGTTCTCACCATGAAGTTTTGCTGCTGACATGATGTAAAAAAAAAAAAAGAATTCTTTGTTGGCTCAAAAAAAAAAAACCGCTCAAAACAACAGCGTTTATTTGAAATAGAATATTGGTAACCATTATTAATAATACTATTGATCAGTTTAATCCATCCTTGCTGAATGAAAGTATTAACACATGTTAGGCATGTAATATAATTCAGGTTTGTGTATTGTGTGGAGTATGTCTCTGCTCTTTGTGTTTACCAGCCTTTGACTGATTGACACATTTGTCACCTGTTGTTTCGTCAAAGGTAGCGTATGATAATGCTGCTCAGCTGTCTGAGGTAATGCTGTATTTTTAGCCTGTGATCGTTGTGTTGGGTCAGCATGGGTGCGCTTTTGTGTCTCTCGTCGAGGCATGTGAGACATGCAGCACCTCAGATACCTGCAGAACGAGCTCACAGATCCTCTGTGTTACATGCAAACCCGTACATGACGAGTCGTTCTCTCTGTGTGTATTTTAAGTGTAAGTGGGCAGGTGTAGCGGTGAGAAAGACCCAACTAATAGTCCTCACTTAGACAACTTTACCTTCACAGCTAATGAAGTGTAGCGCGGAAACAGTGTCCTGAGAGAATGAGGACATACAGCTTAGATTTCATCTAAAACACAAATGGGATCTGCCCTGTGACCACAATCATATATCATGGTGACATTATATAGCATCATAAAAATATTTCTGCTGACTGTTTGTGATTGTTCGGTGAATTTAATTCATTAAAAATTCAATCCATTTGACCTCGGTGGATTCACATCATCTCTGAAGTGGTCCGAGTGGTTGCTAGGGTGTTGCTAAGGTGTTCTAAGGTGATCACATCAGATCACAAAAGGGAGTTATTTTCTCGACTGATGTCGTTATAAGCAGGGAGGTGTTTCCTCATCTCAGAGCGTAAACTCACTGGCACACAAACAGAGCCAATTCAGATATGAATAATAAAACACAGAAATTATTTAAATGCAAAACCCGAAACGCAATTCACAATCACGTATTGAACCGTGGATGTCGTACTGAACAGTTCAATATTATACAGAGGATTGTGACATCCCTAGTTTCTACTGTAGGTAGTTGATAAGGTGTTCTGAGTAGTTGCTAAATTGCTCTGGGAAGGTTGTAGGTGGTTGCTAGGAGGTTGCTAAGGTGTTCTAGGAGGTTACTAGAGTAGGTCGTTGATAGGGTCTTCTGGGTGGTTGCTAAATTGTTCTGGGAAGTTTCTAAGTGGTCGCTAAGTTGTCCTGGGAGGGTTGTGGGAAGATTCTGAAAGGTTGTTAAGTTGTCCTGGGAAGGTTGTGGGTGGTTGCTAGGAGGTTGTTAAGGTGTGTGTGAGGGTTACTACAGTAGGTCGCTAAAAGGGTGTTCTGGGTGGTTCTAAAGTGTCTGGGCTTTTCTAGGTGGTTGCTAAGATGTTCTGAGTGGTTGCTAGGAGGTTGCTAAGGTGTTGTGGAAGGTTACTACAGTAGGTGGTTGATAAGGTGTTCTGAGTGGTTGCTAGGGGATAGCTAAATTGTTCTGGGAAGTTTCTGAGAGGTTGCCTAAGTTGTCCTGGGAGGGTTTGTCAGGGGTTGCTAAGGTATTCTGGGAGGTTACTACAGTAGGTCGTTGATAGGATGTTCAGTGTGGTTTCTAAGGAGTTCTGGGTGGTTTCTAGGAGGTTGCTAAGATGTTTTGAGTGGTTTGCTGGGAGGTTGGCTAATGTGTTCTTGAAGGTTACTACAGCAGGTTGTTGATAAGGTGTTCTGAGTGGTTCCCAGGGGTTGCTAAGGTGCTTGTTGTTGTTGCTAGGATGCTGCTAAGGTCTTCTGTATGGTTTCTAGGTGGCTTGTCTGCAGCACAAATGCTTTAGGATGACACACACTCAACTTTAATACTTACAGTAATGCTAGAGGTCATTAACCCTACATTTGAGCAATTGTAGCAGTGACATTTGCTTAGCAACCACCAGAATATGTCATTTATCTGGCAGATTGTGCTGTGCTGGTATTTTATCAGAAGCTCCCCCTGTGTTAAAACTCAATGGCGTCATTAGCTTTCATGGGCTCTTAATGTTTTCTGGAGTGCATTATTTCATTAGCGAGGCCTCGAGTGGCCCTGAAGAGTGTTATTGCTCTGACTGTATGGAGCTCCAGATAAACCGGATGAGCACCAATCACGAGCTCCCGCCCTCGATTATAATGGGCTCAGAGGCAGCAGCTGTCCTGCATGACGGCTGAGGGGGCGAGTGGGACGTGTTCGCGAGTGCCACTTCAGGGTTCCCAGAGCCACACACTGCTGTGATTTGCTGCTAATGAATGTAAATAATTAGTGCTCTTAATTGAAGGTCTTCGTGAAGACAAAATTAGAAGAGAGAGAGATAAATTCTGAATGGGTGTCATTCTGTTTGTCATTCTGTCCATCCATCCATCATTCTGTCATTCTGTCTATCATTCTGTCCATCCATCCTTCTACTATTCTGTCCATCCATCCATCCACGGTTCTGTCTATCCCTACCTCCCTCCCTCCATCCCAAACCACAAATTTCATCCATCCACCATTCTGTCCATCCCTCACATACCATCCATCCACCATTCTGTCCATCCTCTCCATCCATCCATCCATCCACCCATCCACCGTTCTGATCCAGCCCTCCTCGCTCCATCCATCCTCCATCCACCCATCGATCGTTACTGTCCATTCCATCCATCCATCCATCAATCCACTCATACCACCAACGTTCTGTCCAGCCCTCCCTCCCTTCCTCCCTCCATCCATCCATCCACCCACCCACCCATCCATCCACCGTTCTGTCCATCCTCCATCCCTCCACCCATCCACCACCATTCTGTCCATCCCTCCTCCATCCATCCACCATCCACCGTTCTGTCCAGCCCTCCCTCGCTCCATCCATCCATCCATCCACCCATCGACGTCGTTCTGTCCATTCCTCCATCCATCCATCCACCCATCCATCCACCGTTCTGTCCCAGCCCTCCCCTCCCTTCCTCCTCCATCCATGCAGCCACCCACCCATCCCATCATCATTGTTCTGTCCATCCCTCCATCCTCCATCCATCCATCTTTCTGTCCATCCATCATCAATCCATTGGTTTGTCTATCATTCTATCCAGCCATCATCCATCCATTGTTTTGGTCTATCATTCTATTCCATCCATCCATCCTTTGTTGGTTGTTCTGCCTTCCATCCATCTATCTATTGTTTATTCTATCCATCCATCCATCTCTCGGTCTGTCCATCACCACTTAACTACATTTAAATCTCACTGTATTCTCATCCATGTCCTCAGGTCGAATATTTCACCATATTAAGACATAAAAGCTTTAAACCTCTTCAGTCTGAACTCTAATCGTAGCAGATTTTTCCAGAAGCACTTGAGTCACAATTCCACGAATTCCAAATAACCTGTTTATTTCAGGAATTGCAGGATGAGTCAGTGCGGTGATGGGGAGCTTGGGTTGTGTGTGTGTGTTTGGCTCCGCCCCCTGCTGCTCTCACACACCTCATGTATCCTCCTCACCTCAGGTGAAGCTCCAACTGCTACATCAGAACCACAACAAACCAGCACGGCTTCCTCTGCCACTTAAAACCTGACGGCACTCGCCACGCTTAACTGCGTCCAGAGAGCACAGCTTATTATTTTCTTGGCCTGAGGTGCTGGGGATGTAATGTTAGTGTTTTTTGCAGTCACAAGGTACAGTATGATTGGAAATGCAACATGGGAAAATGCATTTAAGTAGCAGAATTAGTCCAAAAGTCACATCAAATGAGCCCACAAACTGGCCCAATTAGGTAAATGTGCTGGGCTCAGGTGGAATGCACTCATCACTTTCAGCATGAAACGGGATCAGATACATCATGCTTGTTTTTTTAACCCCTCTGAACTGGACACAAAGCCCCTGGTGTCGGGATGGTGCCGTGGATTCAAGGCCAGCTGATGGAGCGTCTCATCTCACATATTGAAATGCCATTCTGGTGGCCGAGCCGTGATTTATTCCTCTGTGGGTCCTTGGCTTTCCTGCAGAGAGGGAATATGAGCATACAGCAGTTTATTGTGGCTCAGGTGAGGTGGGGAGAGATGGGCTGGGACTTCAGTGAGCGATGATAAAACTGGTGAGAAAATCCAACGGACTCACATTGAATATTATTGAGACTTAAGGGTGCAGGGTTACTACTATCGTTAATGAAAATTCAAATATAAAGATGGAATAAAATAAAATATAAAATGAAAAACTTAAAACTAAACAAAAATTATTAACTACAATAAGCTGACATTCAAGCACTAAAATTATTAACCGGAATATATATATATTTTTTTAATGAATTAAACTTAAAAAAAAAAAAAAAAAAACTAAAAAAATTAAAATCTAAAATTTAATATTATAAAAAAAATTATATCTTTTTATAAAAAGTGACAAAAACACGTAAATATATTTATAAATAAAATATATTTAATATATTTAGAATATATTATAAGTAAAATATAATAAAATATATTTTATAAATAATATTCAAGTAACACTGGATGTTATGACCAGCGTCCTCCTCCTGTGACATCGCTGAAGTGACAAACGTTAACCTTCTAAAATCTCTGAATCTCTCTGGATCAAGCTCTCATGCTGTTACTGTCACAACAGATTCTGTGACCCAAATAGAATTACACAATTCACTTCAAATGTTGACATTTAACAAATGCTTTTGTTTTTGATTCTGATATAAGCGGAGTTTGTGTTCTGACTGCTGCCTGCCTCAATTTACTTCTGCTGTCATGCAACTAATTTTTTACTTTTTTCTTTGGATTTATTTAAGTTTTAAACTGCTTTGGTTTTCATAGAGTTATATATATATTTAACTTTAAACTCCAAAAATAATATTGAGAAATATTTCAGTGAGATTCTTAGTTTTTATAGTTTTGCCTGCTTCAAAATACTTCTCTTGTCATGCCAACTGGATTGATGATTGATTGATTGATGATTGATTGATTATTGATTGATTGATTGATTATAAACAAGCATTTCTATTACTGGCTTATATTAATTTGGGTGAATACACACACACACACACACACACACACACACACACAATTGTTACAAGATGTTAACGAAATATTAAATAACAGGGTTTTACTCATACTGTAGGTTTGGTTCAATATCACTTGCTCTCTATAATGTTTCCCTCTTTCACATGATATCTAACTGTCACAAGTTAAAGTTCACTTGTCCAGGCCGTGTGAAGCTCCAGTATTGACCGGCGCTGTGTGAGTTCACTGAAGCTTTGATTTTACAGTAGTTAAAATAACACATTGATCTTTGGCCCTGTGCTTTCAGTGGGATTCTGGGTCACCTGAATTACGTTAGGTTTATTGCTTGTCGTGCACTCCTTAAAAATACAACCGAAGCCACAAAACATCATGTTTCTCTTCAGTTTGTGACCCAATAGCACACATCTGTTTCCTAGAGACTTCTCAAATGGGGTTTTAAGCTTTAACTTTGTCTGAAAAATGCATTGAGAAATATTTGAGTTCATACTGAGATCTGATTTGAATTGCAGACTTTCTTTTCCATAGAGTTCTTAGTTTTGTCTAAAAATGCATTGAGAATTATCCAAGTTCGTGTTGAGATATGTTTTGATTGCCGGCTTTGGTTTTCATGGAGTTCTCAGCTTTGTCTCAAATTTCAGAAATATCTGAGTTCGTCTCAGATATTGAGATATTTGACTTTATTGCAGATTTTGGTTTATAACTCTCAGTTTTTTTCTGAAAAAAAAAAAAATTGAGAAAAAAAAAACTTTATTGAGAAATATTTGAGTTCATATTGAGTTCTGTTTTGATTGCAGGCTTTGGTTTTTATAGAGTTCTCAACTATATCTCATAAATTTGAGAAACAGTTAAGTTCATATTGAGACCTGATAGAATTACAAGAGTTCTCAACTTTATTTAAAATATGTAATGATAAATATTTGAGTTCATATTGAGATCTGTTTTGATTGCAGGCTTTGGTTTTCATAGAGTTCTCAACTTTGTCTCAAATTTGAGAAATATTTGAGCTCATATTGCGATCTGACTCGATTGCAGGTTTGAGCACAGTTTGAGACATTGTTGAAATCTCTCCGTAAACCCTGTAAGAGACACACGTGAGATTACTGGTGTATCGGCAGAAACATCTGAGACACAGACTCCATTTACACTCTGTTTAACTTCATTTGGTGGAGAAGCATTTCAGACATCCCAGAGATCTCCTGTTCTACTCCTTGATCTTACGTAAATAGATGATGACTGGTCTGTGTCCTGAGACATTAAACTCTTGAGCGTCCCTGTGCTGTTGTACTGAATGACCCAAAGGGCCTTTAGCCATCACCTTGCGACTCAAATAGCTGCTACTGTTGGTAACCATCAGTGTTTTTACATAAACGGATCTGTGTGTCTTTTGCCATCAGGTGGCAGTTTTAGTCTTTTAAACAGTTCTAGATGAATAAGAAATGATCTGGATTTTTCTGATATTCTGGCCAAGAATCTTCCACTTAAATCATGAAGAGACTGTTTTGACTGACATACATGTTTTTTATGTGGGCATTTAGACGGTGGATTATCTGAACTAGGGTGGTAAAAAAAATAATATAAATTTATTTATATATATATATAAAAAATAGACAAATGCCTGTAAATGATTGTTTAAAAAAAAAAAAAAAAAAAAAAAAAAAAAAAATATGTGTTTATGTCTGTCTAAAAGTAATAAGTACTGATTATTTGGTAATAGTTAACAGTAAGGTTTCATTTGTTAACATAAGTTAAACACATAGTTTTATCTTAGTTAATTTTTACTAAAACCAAAAGTTGTATCTGTTTGTAAGTTAATGCCTTGTGAACTAACCAGGGCTATTATAGTTAACTAAAACAAAAAAATGAATAAATTATATATTAAAAAAAAGAAACTTGAAATTAAATAACATTAACTGCAATGAAACAACTTGACATATTAAAATTACTAAAAACTAAAATAATAATTAATAAAAATATTATAGTTGTATTAAAAAAAAACTAATAAAAATGCCACAAACACATAACAAAATTCTTAAAATTTCAAATTAAAATGGAAAATATAAAAATAATAACTAATTCAAAGCACTTCAAAAAAAACTATAAAAGTATCTCAGCGATACTAAAATAACACTGGAACGAACTTGAACAAACAATGGGAAACTGTAGTTTTATTTTTATGTTGGCTAATGCATTAAAACTAATGTTAACATGAGACTTTATTGCAAAGTGTTACTGGCTATTTCTAAGATATATCTCAGGGAAAACAAAGATCACTGAGAGTCACTGAAAGCTTCTCACCTCTCCTGTGACCCCTGGGCATCAGCGATAAACGTAATTATTGAAAAGTCAGCAAGAGGCTTACGAATAATTTACCATTTACAGTGTTATCAAGTGAACTTAACACTGTCTTGGAAACTGTGATCCACAGAGGAAATGTAACCGGAGCAGCAAATCACCTCTTCAGAGGCCAAGTGCGTATTTGTGACGTCTAACCTGAGACAGAACCACACTGACTTCATTTATTGATTAATATTAGGCTTAATTCAGTTAAAATAATGGCACCTTTGCAAATAAATGTAAACAAATTGACACTACTGTTCAAAATTTGGAGGTCAGCAGGAAT
The DNA here is from genome assembly GCF_018340385.1 of Cyprinus carpio. NCBI lineage: Eukaryota > Metazoa > Chordata > Actinopteri > Cypriniformes > Cyprinidae > Cyprinus > Cyprinus carpio. The sequence continues at coordinate 24,506,723 of NC_056595.1, forward strand.
TAAATGCTTAAATAAATGCCTTTATTCAGAAAGGATGCATTAGAACGTGTTATTTTAGCATCATTGTGATGTTATTATAGTTTTCATCAGGGTTATAACTAAAACCTTTAAAAAAAAAAAAGTTAATAAAAAAAATAACTGAAATAAAATAAGATAAATATATATAAACTTATTTTATTTCAGATAGATGCCAAGACTACATTTCATATAGAAGGACATAAAAAAAATAAACATTAAAAATTTTAAATAAAGAAAAGAAAGCAAAACTAACCCTGTGTTTATTAAGATGTTTCGTTTTTTTTTTTTTTTTTTTTTTTTTTTGTCTGGAATTTTTGTCAACGTTGTAGTGTTTTGTCATTTTTAATCATTTAGTTTTTATTCAATTTATTTAGTACATTAAGTTTTACTAAATGCAAAATGATAAATATTGCCTTGGAAGCTACGTAGGCTGTCTTATATTTTGGTTGGCATTATATTTATTTTAAGTAATGAAAATGCTTGTGGAAAAATTTTTTTAAAATGGTTTTATATGGATTTAATACATATAGTAAACTATAATAACCCTGGCATATAAATAGATCAAAAGTGTAACACTAATGGTCACTAAATTCTCTTTTTTTTTTTTTTTACTTTCTATTCATCAAAGAATCCTGAAAAATAATGGTTTCCACAAAAATATTGTGCAGCACAACAGTTTTCAACACTGATAATAATCAGAAATGTTTCTTGAGCAGCAAATCATCATATTAGAATGATTTCTGAAGATCATGTGACACTGAAGACTGGAGTAATGATGCTGAAAAATTACAGCTGAACACATCACAGAAATAAATACACTTTAACAGATATTTTACATAGTACCCAGTTATTTTTAAATAGTAATAATATTTCACATTTTTGCAGCATTCTTGATCAAATAATCCAGCCTTGATGAGCAAGTAGAATCTTAAACCAAACCCCAAACTTTCAGTATACAGTATTTTGATAGTCCGCTCACTCAGATTCAGATGAAACAGGATGTGTGTCTGTAAACACGGCCAGAGGGGGGAAGGTGATCTGATCTCCCTCTGATCCTAATGCAAACATCACTGCAACTGTCAAGCATAAATGCAGTGTTTTTCAGTGTGAAGCACAATGTTGCATTGAGTACAAAATCAGTGCCGGACTGAGTTGTGTGCAGTCACACCCCACGCACTCTTTGCAAGCATCTTACAGCAGCAATTTAGCAACATGTCCATTTTACAAAAGAGCTGATGTTAATTTAGTCTCTAATTAACCTTTGAGTGCGTTGCACAGAGAAGCTGGGCGTCGCAATCTGATATTTCTGACTCTGAAGTGAGGTTTGCACAACCGAGCAATTTCTCAGGAACAATGCCACTCACATTTGAACGTCGTTAGAATGAATTGAAACATGACACCCAGAATTCGCCTTTATGCAGGTGACTCGACGACACAATGTGCGAACTCATGAGTATGGCAACAGTTTTTTGCCCACAGACAGCCAATAGAGGCAGCTGCATGCTCTGAATTCAGACAGCTTTTCACAATGGGATACAAGTTTGTTATGTTTTGTTATGTATGACACTGATTAAGTTTAACTCAGTCATGGGTTTTAGTGTTGACTGTGACAGGTGTTGACTGTCGTCAGCTCAGCTATCACCCCTGCTGAATGCAAATGTACAGATTCTCTCTCTGGGATGGCATTTTATTTCATATGCAGATTCAAAATACTAGACCTTTTATATTATTTCTCATTTTGCATTGATGGTATTTCACACTGTTATTTTATACTTATCATGCTTCGCGCAATTACTACTAGAATTGGTTCGTACATTTCTTACTTACACATATCGCATTGAGGATATACTTTTTTTGAATTTTTTTAATTTTTATTTAATGCATTTCAAATACGATATTTTTATATTATTTCCATTGCATCTGAAGATATATTTTAAAATTTTATTAATCAATATTTAATACTTGACTTTTTATTATTTCTTACATTGCAATGAAGATATAATTTAAAAAACAATTTACTTCATTTTTATTTAAATACTGGACTTTTACATTATTTCCTTAAATGCATTGAAGATATAATTTTTTTTAAATGTTTTTAATTAATGTATTTCAAATACGAGATTTTTATAATTATTTCTTACATTGCCATTAAGAAGACATTTTTTCAAATTTTACTTAATGCATTTTTAAATACTAGACTTTACATTATTCTTACATTGCATTGAACATAGTTATAAAAAAAATTAATGCCATTCAAATTAGATTTTTATATTATTTCGGTAAATTGCATTTTTTGAAGACATTTTTTTAATTATATTTTTACTTAATGCATTTAAAAATACTAGACTTTTACATTATTTCTGTGCATTGCACTGAAGATGTATATTTTGTTATTTTATGCATTCCCGTATTGGGCTATCACTTTAGTAAACTTGCTTTTGGTGTATTAAAACGAACACAAATCTAAGAACCAAATGTGATTTTCTTTATTGTGTAAATTAAAGTTGGCAAATCACCAAGAGAAGAACATTCACATCAAGCGCTTATTGAATTACAGATGCTAGCTGGAATTTAATCGATATATAATTTATTATAGGACTATTTAATACAATTTTATTTAATTATTTTAATACACATTATTTATACCTTATTTTAAACACATTATACTCGAACGTTATCAGATTTTGTCATTGTGTTTAATTAGATCTACAAAAAGATGAAGATTTAGTCCTATTGCTGATTACTATTTTTCGAATGTTGCATAATCTCCGGATATATTGGTCAGAAATCTTTATTTTGTTCTTTTTAAGAAAAATGACACATTTCTGTGAAATCTGTAGAATGAAGCATCAGTGCGCGATGTAAAGTGTTGTTTTGCGTAAGATACGTACGATCTCACACGTGTAATATGGACTGTCCTTCGGGAAGAGAAGGTATTTCGCGCGTCACACTTTTAATATTTAATTTTTTGATTGGCTTCTTTTCATGAGTTCATTAATAGCTAACTGCAGCCGATAATCAATTATTGCAGGAAATTGGCCCGTCACCCTGATTTCACGACGCCATACGGAGTTGATTATAGAGCACCGGCAAGTCGGAGCGCGTCTCATAATCAAACACCACACACACACACACACCACTTGTCCACTGAACGTGGGCCTGTCGCCACCCCAATCGGAGCGTGGTAGGTGGTGTGTATTGTTCAGTACCGAAGTTTAAACCTAGTTCCACATAAAGCTCACCTGCTGTTTACAGGCCCTCCACAGAGTGACAAAACAGTATAACTCCCGTGTCACGGGACATGAGACCTTTAATACCACAAGAACCTCAAGGACGATCCTGACATGAAAGGAAGAGCCTCGGAGGTTGAAATGTGACGCTGATTTTGAACAGACTATAACTAGTAAGCTCGACTTTGGGAACTACACCCGCTATAAGTAATGGTCTAATAGAATAGAATAAGAATAGTCATGTTGCGGGGTTGCTTTGAGGGACTAGTTTAGAGGAGTCTGTCATCGTTTAACCTCATCTTTACCGCGCCGTCTCTCTCTGGAGCTCAAACTAGCGCAACAGATGGATGATGAGTATATCGGACTGTTCAGGTGTGGACGTGCGACGACCAAAGCTGTCTCAGACTCATGAGAAGCCAGTCACTAGTGACAAGAGTTTTTATGGACTGTTTTCAGTTTGTTTGTGGAGTCGTGACGGCGCCTCTTGCTTACTGTAACATATCATTAAACTGTAACTGTTCTCGAAAAGGCTTTTTTCACATGATCTGATTGAAAGTCTTTTTTGGTTTTGAGGCTAGTGGTTAAAAAATCAAGATGTAATATAGAGGACACTAAAAATTTATATTTCCCCATTGTACGAGATAAATGTTTAAAAAGTGTGATTTCTGGACCATAGGGAACAAGTGATTAAAATTAAAATTAAAACATTAAAATTAAAATTAAAATTTAAAATTAAAATTAAAAGTAATAATTAAAATTAAAAAAGTCACATTTAACTTTTTTTTTCATTGTTTATATATAATTCTATGTTTATATATAAATGAGCAATAAAACGCGTTGTAACGTATATTATACATATGTATATATAATACATGACTTTATATATATTATATATAAATTTGTATATACCAAACAGAGAATTAAATCTTCAAACCTTTTGTTGGGTACATATTGCTATTTGTGAGTAAAAAAGTATTTATATATAAATAGTAAATAAATAGTGTAACCAAGAAGAAACCATTCAGTTATTTTTAATTGCAGAAAGTAATTATTTATAATTGTTTTATTTGATTATTTTAATAAACCGTGTCACTCCTAGTTTTCTCATGCAAGTAAAAAAGTTTATAGAAAAATAAACCATGTTTTTATCATTGTCATATTATTGTAAAACAAAAATAGACAAAGAAGGCAAGGTTTATAACTTCATATAAAGCATAAAAACAATGATTTAGTAAGCCTAAAATCGTAATTTTGTTTTTTCATTTAACTTCCTTATAAAAATATACATACACACACCATATAACATATCACAGTATATATATATATATATAGTATATATTATATATATATTAGGTTATTTTAATTAAAATGAGAAATACAAATATTTTTCCAATTTTTTACCAAGCTTCGTTAAACAACTGCCGATTTCTATTTCAGAATATATATATCTAATTACTTTCATATATATATATATATATATATATATATAGATAATATATATATATATATATAATATCTATATATATATATATATATATATATATATATGATAATTTTTATATTAAATTAATAAAATTGAATTTTTATTTAAAAAAAAAATTAATCTCAAAATGTTTTTAGATAGTAAAAATTACTATTTGTGAGAATAAATAAATAAAATAAAATTCAAATAAAATAAAAATTAAAATAAATAAAATAAAATAAAATAAACCATAAACATAAACACATAAACATAAACATAAACATTAAAAACATAAACATAAAATAACAATAAAAAACTGCAAAACTTCACCAAAAAATTTCACTGGTAGTCAAAAGTGTAAACATGTGAATGAACATTCCGGGGGATTTGTTGGAATTGAGGAATTAAATTATTTATAATTATTTTGTTTTTAATTATTTTAATATGTTTCCATTTCTACATTCTGAAATAAAAAGTTTGAAAATGAGCAGAATAGTGATTATAGCAGAAGCTTTGTTTGATAAATCAGGACATTATCTTCAAAAAGCTTGAAAATGGCTGGTTTAACACAAACTAGTTTATAAACACAATGAAAAGAGCTTGCCGGTTTGATTGTCTCGGATTTGGAGAGATTGTGTCTGTTTCAGGTTCAGACTGAGCTCTTCTGTTCTCCTGAATGCTGTGCTGCTTCTCTCTTTCAGGTTCGTTGAACCTCTTCTTGCGTTGCTCCTGAGCCCTTCATCGCAGACAACCTCTCATCTCCCGGACGAGGGGACGGAGAGAAATGAACAACCTGCAAGATCGCCATCGCTCGCATCCAGCGTGGGTGGGATGCTGTGGCTCCGCCAGGCGCTCTGCGACTTCTTTCAACGGGAAACTTCAAGCGGCGCCGGCAGAAGGGCCAAGGAGGCCACAAGCCACATGCTGAAGCTTGAAGAAGACTGAGCCAGCAGAACGCACTTAATGGGCCCGGAGGGCAACGTGGACGGCCGTCATCGAGGCGCCCGCGGACGGACGACAGCTACCATGACCAACCCCCAACTGCACCATCCCGCGTCCCCATCGCACCCGGAGAGTCTGACGTGGAGTTCCCCGAGGAAGATGATGACGAGGACGAGGAGGAGGAGGAGGAGGAAGATGAGGCCAGCGAGAGCGAGGAGGAGGAACGAGAGGAAACCAAACCAGTGAGTGAAAGAACACTTAACAGTTAACTCAATCTAAAGCTATAAGAAGCCTTTCGTTAACCTGAGAAGAAAGAAAAATATATATATATATCTACAGTACAAAACCAAACTTAGTTCATGGACAATTTGCCAAGGAAACACTTCTTATTTTCATTTAGATTTACTTGGTGTGATAAAATAACTAAAACTGAAATAAAAATGAATAAGAAACTATACAAACATATTAAAAAATGTCACAAACCTAAAAACTGGTTTAAAATAACACCTGACCTCAATGAATAGACACAGTTTTGAAATACAGCATTGATTTGGAGGCAAATGCTATTATTTTCTATGCTATGCCTATTTTATTTAAACTTTCATTTTAGTTTCTTTAATCATTCGAATTGGATTTATTTTTGATCTTGTCAGTTTTTTTTTTTTTTTTTTAAACTTAAAAATTGCCAAGCTCTAAACATATATTTTTATATTTTCAGTTTTCATTTTAGTTAATTTATATATATATATATAATTTACATGCTTTTGTCACTGTTAAAAAATTTTGGTCAGCTAAAAATGTTATTTTTATATTTTTCCTGCTAATTTAATTTTTATTTTTTTAGGTTACTTAATGTAGCTTTGTCCACTTAAACTGTTTGTCAATGGAAACATTTTCCCATAAGTATCATATATATTTCAGTTTTAATGTTTAATTTTAGTTTAATTTTTATGTATGTTTATTTTTAGTAGTTTTATGTCACCTTTAGGGTAAGCTAAAAAACAGTTATTATCTATATCATTTATATTCTATATATTATTATATAGATATATATATTATTCCGTTTCATTTTAATTTTTGTTTATTTTTACTATTTTTTATTTTTTAGTAATTTTGTTATGTACTTTCTGGCACTTATTGTTTTTTCTCCTTGATTAATTTGACTATTCAGGTTTTAATTTAGTTTTCGTTTGTATTACTTTCCAGTAAATGTACGTGGCACTTCAACCTTAACTAATGTACAGTTAAGTGCTGAGAACTTCTCATTTTCATTTATTTTAGGTTTTTCATCTCATATTTATGTTCCTTGAAATTATTTCGGCCTTTTTTTCAATTAACAAAAAATGTTTATAATAGTTTTTAGTTATCAATAAATAAACCCTATTTGGGAGACTTAGGCCTATAATCTAATCCTGGGTTCTGTTTGATTTTTCGTATTTGATTGTCTCTGGCTTCTTTAACATGTTTTGTTAAATGTTAATTAGTGCTTCGTAGGTCATGTGGAGCCGTGCTGAATATTTGTAATTCGTTTTTTTAATTGGTTTAGTTTGAGACATTTCAGTTGAAGCAGAAACAAGATATGGTTGGACTCAATGGCTACTGTACAGTCCCTGCTTTGTTGTAGGTTTATGTTTGTGTTTCCATTGTAGCCATCGTTAAACATTGTGTAAAACAATCAAAGCAGTCAATAAGACGCCTGTCTTTGTCTTGCTGTGGTCAAAGTCAGAGAATCTGTTAGAATGGAACAGACTTATTATCGATGGTCCATAAGTGTTTTTTATAAGGCTGGATCTCTATTACGCTTTAAAGTTTATGTGGCTCATGAATGTTTGGATGTGAGTGAAAGCCAGATTAATGCATTGACTGCATCGTTCATGTTCACTAAACATATCGGGTTTCCTAAACTCTCGTCACGTTTTAAGTGCTGTAAGGTGTTTTTGAGGACAGCTGCGTGGCGGATTGAAGGTGTCCGGATCAGCGTCTTCTGTTGGTATGGCGCTCTGTCTGTCCGGGACCGTGTGGTCTCTGTCTCTTTCACCCGGTCATTGTATGAGGTCGAGCGCAGAGAGACTATAAGTAGCTCTCAGACGAATAATTCTATATTGGGAATCACGAGTTATGAATTTGCCCACTCATTGGCAACTGCTTTTTTCTCAATTCTGAGTTGGCTTTTCCCCAGAGAGTCTGTCCCCCTTCAAAAACAGGCATGCTGTGTCCTCATCAGATAGTCATGGACAGATTTATTTGTGTTTCATATGTACATGAGAACATATTTGGCCAGCTTGAGTAAAAAAGCTTTGAGGTTAAATCGATATGAAACACAGCGGTTCAGCATAATGTGTGGGTGTGTGTGTGTGTGTGTGTGTGTGTGTGTGTGTGTGTGTGTGTGTGGGTGTGTTGTGTGTTTGTGTGTGTGTGTGTGTTGTGTGTGTGTGGTGTGTGTGTGGTGTGTGTGTGTGTGTGGTTGTGGTGTGTGTGTGGATGTGTGTGTGTCCGTGTGGTGTTGTGTGTAGTGTGTGTGTGTGTGCGTGTGTGTTTGTGTGTGTGTGTGTGTGTGCATGTGTGTGTGTGTTTTGCGTTTGCGTGGGTGTAACTATTTTGTCTGTCTGTCTGTCTGTCTGTCTGTCTCTCTCTCTCTATAAATATTTTATTTTTTAATTACGTTTGTATTTATATTTTTAACTATTTTAAAATATTTTTCAATATTTCCATTTTATTTTAATATTTAATATTTTTAGTATAGTTTTTATTTTTATATTTCCATTTTAAATTAATTGTAATATTTTTATTTCATTTTTAAATTAATACATATACACAACACAGACACACGACACACACTCACACACACACACCACACACACCCACACACACACACACACAGCACACACACACACACAAAACAAACACACACCACCACACACACACAAAATATATATCGCTGTGGTTAGTCTTAGCATTTATATGTTTTTCTTAACTATTGTATTTATTTATTTGTAATTATAGTGTGTATTCTATTAATATGTCCATTTAAAAAAATATTTTATATATTTTTTATTGTATTAATTATAGGTTTCATCATTTGTATTTTCACTGTAAATTCTAATTTTTAAGTTTTTAAAGTTTTAATTGTAGTATTATTTTTTTTGTATATGTGCTGCAGTTTAAACTATGTAAATGAGAAAATGTTGCTTTTTTTTTTTTTAGCTGATTTTTTTTTTTTTTTTTTTTTTTTTTTTTTACATTCATGCATTTAGCAGACGCTTTTATCCAAAGCAATTTAAAGTGCATTCAGGCTAAACATTTTTTTAATCAGTATGTGTGTTCCTTGGGAATTGAAGCCCACATCATTTTGCACTACTAATGCGATGCTCTACCACTGAGCCACAGGAACTTTTTATTTAACTCTAATAACCCTGGTCTTGTTTGTGGTTAGTCTCAGACTGCTGAAAGCATGATGAACTCTTTTAACAGCGAGCCATTTATTAATCGCCGGATCAATTAGACTTTTTAAAGGCATTCCTGATGTGAAAAGTGCTGTGGTGATTTCCATTCCTTGCGGATCTTTATTCTCTAAGTGCTTTCACAGACAGTGACCCGTAAGTGACTGGGATACCTCTCTTCTGTTAGAAATGAATCTGGGCCGATTGCGTCGTCAGGCTCAGTTTGTAGTCGCAACACCTGTTGACAAAGGAGTTTCATTTTCGTCCTCTTAATCTTTCACTACACCTTGTTCTGCCTCATTCTGTCCATCTTTTATCTTTTCGGTTAGCTGTTCTTTCGATCTTGAGCCGCACCTGTTCCTCTCACACTACGATCTTTCGCTTTTGTCTTTCTCTCGTTATGTCGTGTCGTTTTCCCTCAGGCAAACGATTATCGGGGTTTCACTAATCACAAAAACGAACTGTAAAGCTTGGTAATAGTCAAGAACTTTGTCTATTTCTCTCTCCTTATAATCATCAGGGATGTGGGAAGCACATGAGGATGTTTGCTCACTAATTTCCACCTCAGAACGGCTTCTATTTCTGGTGTCATTAATAGGGAGTGTTCTGCTTTCTATATAAATACTGATGTACGCAGACTTATATTATACTGTACATTAGCATTTCCTCACAACCATTTGCATTTCACTTTTATCAGCTCTGCTCTCCTACTTTATGAGAAATACTGACTCCATGTTTGGGGGGGGGCTGGTGTTTTTATTTTTAGGAATATTTAACAAAGAATTTTATTTATTTATTTATGTCACTAAAATCCATAATACTAATAATTATATTATCTGTTTGTTTATTTCATAGATATAGACTAATATTATTTACTAGATTTATGCGTTGGTTGATAGATTATAATTATAAGATTATAAGGATTAAATTATTAACTTATTTATAGTTTAACTAAAATTATTTATTTATATTATTTAGTTACGTTATTTATTTATTTATTATTATTTATCTATTTATGTATTTATTTTATTTATTTTATTGTTATTTTATTTTATTTTATTTTATTTTATTTGAGGCTTTAAAGTTGCTTTAATATACATTTATTATACCATCTAATATTAATCTACATTTGTTTATTGTTTATGAACAAATACAAATATGTATGATGATGATTGATTGATTGATTGCTTGATTGATTGGTTGAATAATACGATTATACAGATTTATTTAAATTATTTATAGGTATTCGTAATATATGTGTAATTTTAGTTGAATACTATTTAGTTTATTGATTTCTTACAGTTAGCTCAAAATACTAAAAATAGTATTAAATATTGGATAAGTTCTCGAATATTTATTATTATATAATGTTCATGAATTTATTTGTAGATAGTAGATAGATAGGATAGATAGCTAGATAGATATAGAATAGAAGATAGATAGATAGACATACTACCAAGTAATACTAGTATTGTGTGTGCTTATTATTTATTTATTATATTTATTGTGCATTATAACTTAAATTAGCATTTCTCTTACTGCTGATTTGTGGTGTGTTATCTTAAGGGATGTTTGTTGAGGGGGTGTGGGATGTGGGATTTTTTGGTGTTTGGGTGTATCACGCGTTGAGCGGTGGTGTTCGCAGTGGTGATATATGTCAGAGGCTTCGCCGCTGGGCTTGTTTGTTGGTTTGGTTTATTCTGTTATGTGTACAGATTTTTTGAGTGTGAGTTGGTTGTTGTGTTTTTGTTGGCTGGTTTCTTTGTTGGCTTTTTTTTCTGTGTGTTGTTGTGTGTGTTCGGGGTGTTGGTTTGGGTCTTTGTGTTAGGTTGTTGTGTTGGTTTGAGTTTGTGATTGTGGTTGTGTTTTTAATTTTATCGTTTATTTATTGGTGTTGTTTCTGTTCTTATCTGTTTTTGTTTGATCTTTGGGTTTTGTTGCTGCGTTTGTGTGTTATGTTGTATTGGTGATGATATTGTTGTTTGTTCTTGTGAGTTTATTTGGGTTTGTTGTTGTTTTTTACTATATGGATTAGGTTGATCGTAGATTTCGAGGTAGGGGTATGTTGTTGGTTCTATATTTTTTTTTTTGATTATTTTTTCCGTATTTTTTTCTTTGGGTTTTGAAGACATACTAATAATAATAAACTTCATGTATTTGTTTTTTTATATACTGATACATTTATTTTGGTTATTTATGGATATACTAATATTTGTTGGATTCTACACAGTTAGTTTGTTGTTTATTTTATTTAGTTAGTTATTTAGTTCTACATTTATAGGTATACTACTGGTAATTCTAATGTTTTATTTATTTTTTATTTAATTAGTTGTTTTTTTATTTATTATTTTTAAGGATAGACTAATATTAAAATCCGATAGATAGACAGGCAGACAGACTGACTGACTGATTATTGTATATACATTTATTTACTTCTATTTATTTATAGAAGGAAATAATATACATTTATTTATTTATTTAGATATATACTCAATATTAATATACATTTAATTATTTATTTTTATAATACTTAAGCAATATTTCTAAATAACCCCTAGTTTTCCAGTTTTTGTTCTTCAGCACACATCCTGGACAGTGGAGTTTAGTTTCACCAAAATCCACCGTTTTCTGACCAAAATAAGGTCAAAGCCTAATTAGAACTTGTGTTCCTCAAAAGTTCAGCCTGAAACCCGTGTGTATCTGTGTGTCTCTTAGTGTCTTTGCATTTTTCTGAGTGTCTTGGTGTGTCTCTGTCTCTCTCAGTGTGTCTATGTGTGTCTCTTGGAGGTGTCTTGGTGTGTCTCTGTCTCTCTCAGTGTGTCTATGTGTGTCTATGTCTGTCTCTTGAATGTCTTAGTGTGTCTCTTTGTGTCTCTGAGTGTTTCTGTGTGTTTCAATGTGTCTCTGAGTGTCTTGGTGTGTCTCGGTCTCTCTCACTGTGTATGTGTGTCTCTGAGTGTCTCTACATGTCTCCTGAGGTGTCTTGGGTGTGTCTCGGTCACTCTCCTCCACTGTGGCATGTGTGTCTCTGAGTGGGTCTCTGCGGTGGGTGTTTTTAGTGTGTCTCTAGGTGTCTTGGTGTGTCTCTCATCCTTTGTGATTGGTTAGGTTTGTTTTGTTTTCTTTTTGCTTTTCTTTTTGGGATTATTGGATTTTTTGTTTTTTTATGGGTTGCTTTTTGTATTGAGTGGTCTATTAGTTCTGTTTTTGTTTTCTGTTTGTTTTATTTTTGTTGTATTGTCTTTCTTTTTTTCTGGTTTTTTTTTTGTTTTTTTTTATTTTTTTTTTTTTTTGTTTGTTTTTTTGTTTTTTTTTTTTTTTTTTTTTTTTTTTTTTTTATTTTTTTTCTTTTTTTTTTTTTTTTTCTTTTTTTTGTTTGTCTTGGGTTTGTCTCTATCTCTCCCAGTGTGTCCAATGTGTCTCTCAATGTGTCTATGTGTATATCAGCGTGTCTCAGTGTGGCTTCTTTGGAGTCCCTTTGAGAGTGTCTCTTGTGTTTTAGTGTGTCTGTTTTTAAGTGTGTTTCTGTTTTTAAGTGTGTTTCTGCTGGAGTGTCTTGGTGTGGCTCCCTGTCTCTCCCCACTCTGCCCATGTGTGTCTCTGAGTGTCTCTGGCATGTCTCTGAGGTGTCTTGGTGCATCTTAGTGTCTTTGCGTCTCTGCGTGTCTCAATATGTCTCAGTGTGTATCTGTGTGTATCTGTTAGTCTCTTTTAGTCTCTCTTAATGCGTCTTGGTGTGTCTCTGAGTGTTTCTCTGTGTTAGTGTGTGTCTCTGTATGTCTCCTCATGGTCTCGGGTGCATCTTTGTGTATCTGTCCTTGTGGGATTTTTTCAGAGAAGACTTGAGCTCGCTCTGAGAAACACTTACTCATAGTTCCAACTCTGATGACCACTAATTTGCCAGAATCAGATGTGTTTGTTTTTTCTGCTTGCTTGCACACATTGCCTCTACTCTGTGCCAGGTGTGTGATTTATGATTTGGACATTGCTTGTAATGGTTAGACATTTATATGATTACATCACCTGCATATTGCATCAGAGAAACTAGGGCTGCACGACATAAATATATAACAACAAACCTGATTTTTAAATTTTTTTAAATTGCAGTCTCACTTTTTTTCAAATTGTGCAGATTATTATTATTAACAGTAGTAGTAGTAGTATTTTATGGCCATATTGGTATACAGTATAATAACAAAGTTTTTGCCAAATTGTGCAGCCCTACAAACAACAAACAGATATTTTTTAAATTGCATTTTAAGTCACATTCGCAGCTTTTATCATAAAAAGTGCAATTAGATTTTTTCCCAAACCATGCACTTAATAGAAACTGCATGACAAGTGTTTTCATCAGTATGCTAGCCCACAGACAGACGACAGTCAGTCAGACAGATCGATCTCAGGTTTGTCTGGTAAACGGGTAATAACACGGTGATGTGTTTTGTGTGACTGACGGACATCAGCCATCATCAGATTAAAGTGAATCATTCAATTCAATTCAAGTTTATTTGTATAGCGCTTTTTACGATACAAATCATTACAAAGCAACTTTTACAGAAAATTAAGTTTCTACAATATTTAGTAGTAGCTTATCAGTGATGACCGTCAGTTTATGTGAATACGGCAGAAATGTTCAGAAAAAATCAATAAAAGACGTAAAACAAACAGACGATTAACACTATTAACAGCAATTATGCAATCAAACTTATAGCAGAATGTGGTAGTTCTGTATGTTGTCCTGGGTTAGCATCATCTGAGGTCCCTCTGAGGGGTTGGGCATCATCTCTTCTCAGGAGTTCTGATCCAGACTGGAGCTTGTGTAATCTTAGCTACCACGGATGTAAATCCTGCGGCAAAACAGAGAAACAAATAGAGACATAATTAGCGTGAGCTGCTGTTCCAGCCAAGTAAAATTAATTAGTTTAACCCAAGCTAAAGAATAATAATGCACATTTGATCAGATATAACTGCAGTCCAAAAATTATGAGATGCATTATTTGAATGCTTGGCCAAAGAGGTGTGTTTTTTATCTAGATTTAAACAGAGAAAATATGTCTGAACCCCTAACATTATCAGGAAGGCTATTCCAGAGTTTGGGAGCCAAATGCGAAAAAAGCTCTCTACCTCCTTTTAGTGGACTTTGCTATCCTAGGTACTATCAAAAAGTCCAGCCGCTTTGTGACCTTAGGGAGCTTGATGGGTTGTAGCGGTAGAAGACTAGTTAGGCACGAGGAGCTAAGCCACATGGGCCTTATAAGTAAGTACAATATTTTTGTAACTGATACCGGGACTTAATAGGTAGCCAGTGCAGACTGTAGTATTGGGGTAATATGATCATATTTTCTTGATCTGGTAAGGACTCTAGCCGCTGCATTTTTGGACTACCTGTAGCTTGTTTATTGAGGATGCAGGACAACCACCTAGCAGTGCATTACAATAGTCCAGTCTAGAGGTCATGAACGCATGAACTAGCTTTTCTGCATCAGAAACAGGTAACATGTTTCGTAGCTTGGCAATGTTTCTAAGATGGAAGAATGCTGTTTTTGTAACATGGGAAATATGATTTTTAAAAGACAAGTTACTGTCTAATATAACACCCAGATTTTTGACAGTAGAGGAAGTAACAGTACATCCGCCTCTAATTGCAAATTGTAATCTACGGTGAGTCTGTGTAATGTTTTCTGGTCCAATAAGGAATATCTCTGTCTTATCTGAATTTAATAGGAGAAAATTATTGGTCATCCAATCTTTTACATTTTTAACACACTCTGTTAGCTTCGATAATTTGGAAGTTTCACCTGGTCTTGTTGACATATATATAGTATCATCAGCATAACAATGGAAACTAATCCCAAATTTTCTAATGATATTACCAAGGGGCAACATGTATATTAAAAAATAGCAGAGGACCTAGGACAGATCCTTGTGGCACTCCATATTTTACTGGTGATAAAATGAGATGACTCCCCATTTAAATAAACAAAGTGGTAGCGATCGACAGGTAGGATCTAAACCATCTTAAAGCCTGCCCCTTGATACCTGTATAGTTTTGTAATCTATCTATGAGTATGTCGCGATCTATGGTGTCGAACGCAGCACTAAGATCAAGTAAAACTAGCAATGAGATGCAGCTTTGATCTGAAGCAAGAAGCAAGTCATTTTGTAATTTTAACAAGTGCAGTTTCTGTGCTATGATGGGGCCTGAAACCCGACTGAAATTCTTCATAGAGATCATTTTTTTTGCAGGTAGGAGCACAATTGAGCAGACACAACTTTTTCTAAAATTTTAGACATAAATGGAAGATTTGAAATGGGTCTGGTAATTTGCCAGTTCACTAGGATCTAGTTGTGGTTTCTTAATAAGAGGCTTAATAACCGCCAGCTTGAATGGTTTTGGACGGACTTGCCAAAGATAACGACGAAGTTAATAATATTGAGAAGCCGGTTTTTCTGCTACAGGTAGCAACTCTTTCAGTAATTTAGTGGGTACAGGATCTAATAAACATGTTGTTGGTTTAGATGCAGTGATAAGTTTATTTAGCTCTTCCTGTCCTATAGTTGTAAAGCACTGCAGTTTATCTTTGGGTGCGATAGATAAAACCTAAAGTATTAGACGCTGTAGAATCTACATTTGTTATTGTATTTCTGATGTTATCTATTTTATCAGTGAAGAAATTCATAAAGTCATTACTATTTAACTGTGAGGGAATATTTAGATCGGTTGGCGCCTGGTTATTTGTTAATCTAGCCACTGTGCTAAATAAAAACCTTGGATTGTTTTGGTTGTTTTCTATGAGCTTCCTGTGGAATATAGCTGGATATACTATGTTTTTCCACGCAATTCCTAAAAAATCTCTAAGTTAAGCTTTTTCTCCATTTATGCGCCATGACTACGAAGCTTTTCTTTCTGGAGAGCTGCAGAAGCTACTGTTAAAAATCACGGCACAGCAATGTTTTTCTCAACCTTTTTTCAGTTTGATGCAAAGCAAACAGCTTCTAAACACCGCATTGGTGAAGAAATACGGCGCCCATGCCGCCGTTTCCCATTCCCGCTCCAGTTCATGTATTTATGGCAACAATACATAAAAGCGAGACAAAACTGCGGCAGTTACTTCCAAGTAACCCGTTCTGGTGGCTGGAACACATGTCTCCCGCCCCATCATAACGCTGGTGCTATATAGTTATTGTCATCAATAATGAAAATGCACGATATGTTTATAAAATGGTTGTACTGATTTCATCACTTTGAGGTAATGAGATCTATAAAGCCAGTAAGATCGCATTCCATGCGCATATACCAAGCCCAGCTTACGATTAAAAACGCAGTGGGGCCCGTGACATTTTTGCTTTTACTCCAAAACAGTTTAATAAGTTAGGTAAACTAAAGTCCTAATGTGCATCATTTGTATTATCAATAGCTGAATGTTAAAATCTCCTACACATAAGCGCTTTATCATCGCAAAATCCAACAGGTCTCCGAGAGGAAATCTGCTAATTCTTTTTAGGAATTCTGTATATGGCCCTGGTGGTTCATACACATTAGCCAGAGAAAGAGATACAATAGATTTCTTTTGCATATCTGACAGTGTAACATTAAGCATAAGTATTTCAAATGATTTAAACCTGTATCCTGTTTTCTAAAATAACACTGAGAAATATCACTATATATTGTTGCAACACCTCCCCCACGCACCAGTCTGACGGGGGATCAAAATGTTTATAACAGTAGTTTGATGGAGTAGACCTTTGCATTTAGTCCAACTCATATATATAATTTGGTTTTAGCCAGGCTCAGTCAAGCAGAGTACATCAAAACTATGAATTTTGTCGATCATTTCCATTTTTACATACAACTGCTTTGGGGTGTGAGTGATCTAATGTTTATGAGCCCAAACTTTTAACAATTGTTTTTGTTCATTTATTTTACGTTTTTCAGAACGCTTAATGCACGATAAGATTTATTTCTAGATCCTACATTAAATTTATATTTTGACTCTCACTATTCGGGAACAGACCACAGTCTTAATAGATTGACAGCGCAGCAATTTCTAATATTTCTATGGGTAGAACAAAAGCCATCATGAGCAGTTATTTGAGAATTGGCTTCTTCTTTACTAGTCAAAATGGAGCGCAGGAGTCCTGAGATGTTGGGTCCCAGAGCAGCTCAAGCCCCGACTCTGCTGGGTGCAGGCCATCAGCCGAAAAAGCCTAGGTCGCCCTGCAAAAGATTCCACCATTAACAAAGAGCAGTTTCTGTTCTTACACCATGACAATAACCATTCATTTAGAGCAAAAAAGTCTACTGAACCTTTCGTGTCCCCGTCCGATACGTGGGCAGTGGTCCTGACACCTATGATCGCCGCTAATGGCGTCGCCACGCTAACTGTCTCGATCAGGCTCCCTGAAGTCCCTCTTCAGCGTCTACCGGCCGCCGCCGCGTGGTGTCGTGTAACCCCCGGCGTAGCGCACGACCGCTTCTGGGGCTCTCGTCGGCCCTTCCAGGATCGCAGGGTATCTGGCGCAGAAAACATCGGTGAACACGACGCACCAGGGAAACAGTGAGTGTGCACTTTACCTTCGGCTAACGTGAGCACGGACGTGTCGTACGCGGTAGTCTCCGACGATCACGCGTCGTCGTTCCGTCTCGCGGAGGGGGAGCAGAAGCGGTTTCCGTGTGGGAGATCTCGGAAAGACCGGAGGGGGAGAAGTCGTCTCCCGGGGCCTGGCTAGCGTCCTCCGCTGGGCGGATGCACCCAGGGTCCGCGGGTGTCCCGCTACCGGCGGTGAAGGACATCTGGGCAGATCGCGGTCCTTGCGCACCCGTCCCCTGGTGCAGAGAAACACACGGGTGGAGGTGGTTGGGACTGTTAGCAGCGCTACTGTATACTTACCCTGGACTTGTGAGCGCCAGCCCGGGAGGTGTTCCAGCGCGGCCTCCCGCTCTCTCAGCTGGGCCTGCCTCTGCTCCAGGACCCCAATTCTGCTTCTCCACGGCCTCCAGCTCGAGATGCAACCGAATGCAGCTCGAACGTGTCGTCACCTGTCAATCAAAGGTAGACAAACATCCGCCATTAAAGCAAGTAACAGTGAAAGTAAAGCTAATGTGTGAATGTGTGTGAATAGCGATTCGCGATGCACGCGGGTTTTAGCGTAATAACCACGCTTGATGATGCTAATGGGCTATAAGCGTACTAGCCGACTCTGAATTCAAAATAAAACTAGTGATAACAAGGCGCTCTGATTGTTTTTATTGTAGAATACGATAGATGATATAGTCACACGCTCATAGAAAACGAAAAAATGCATGGCGTATAAAAATAGGATTTCAACAATAAAAAAAATAGACGATAGAGAAATAACGTGACGGAGCTCAGACTAGAGGCATACGACAGCAACAAACAGAGAAGCAATTATTGATGTGTTTTGTGTGACTGACGGACATCAGCTCTCGGCAGGTGGAAGTGAAGTGTTGGGATTTGGTTTTTTTTTATTGATGCTCGTTCACTTCCAGTCTCTGTCGAATCATTGTGATTAGAGCGGCCGCTCTTGCTGATGGTACTCAAACGGCTCTGATTTCATTAGATTCCAGCACCGAATGCCACATCCAGGCTCTCGCAGGCCTGTGGGAGGTTATTTATAGGGCTTTTGTGGCCAGTTTGCAGCACTGGGATTCCTCATGTGCTGCGAGAACCACATGCAAACTTGAGTTTGTGTGCAAGATGAACAAAGCTGCATGCTAATGGGCATCACACTTTCTGACACTGACAAAAATGTCAGGCGATATTAAATGATTGAGTGCTCAGAATAACTGGATCACATTTCACTTCAGTCTCATCAGATCATACAATAGCAGTGAAAAGCAGCCCTGAAGCATCAGTAACTTGGAGTAAAGTTTGGGTTTATTTGACATGACAGCTGCGTGATTTAGGAAATGCTGATAAGTCTGTTGTGTTAAAGGATTACTGGATGGATGTTAAAATCTGATGTTAAGAGAGAATTGGAAGCTAAATTGGATTACGCTCATACGGATGGGCCAATATCACATATCTGCTTTTTGTCTTCTTCTTCTGTTCTTCATCACTTTAAAAAGAATAAAAATCCTTAGAAATGCCCAGAGCTTTGATTCAAAAAGACTGCAAGCCTAAATAGATTGTAGAGAAAAAACAGGTCATATTTCACCTTAAAAGTTTGCATTAATATTTTATTTGGCACAAAGGAAATTAAGCCTTTTTTAATGGCCATGAATTTTGTTGCATTGTTAAAATTATTTTCATCACAATAAAGCACACTTTTCACAATAAACAAAAAAACAAATAAAATTGTAATTCAATATTTTAATCATTTTTTTTTAATTTAGAAGGAATTATAATGTGTAAAGTATTTATGAAGATAGCCAAATCAAGATAAAACACTGCATTTTATTTTGTAATAAAGAATATGAAGCCTATTTTTGACAATTCATTTTTTTTTATTTTTTTTGCATGACTAACCAAGCAATACCTTATTAAATCCAAAAATTGGTTAAATCTACATTACTTTATTGTAAAAAAAAAAAAAAAAAATCCACTAACAAAAAATATAAAAAAAAGATTTTTATGGTTATTGTTAAACATTTGATAGCCCTTTTTAATTTTAAAATATGTAAAGTATTTATCATAATGAATATTTATATATTCTAAGCATCAAAACAAATATTTTACATTTAAAGTAGTATGAATTTGGTGGGAAAATGTGTTTAAATATCATGAAAAATAATTTAAACATGCAATATACACGTATTTATTTTATACACTAGTAGTATTTATTTATTTATTTATTTATATTTTCATATTTTTATTATATTTCATACTAATATTTATTTATATTCTTATTTGGTAATATTTATTTTATTTTATCTTAAATTCTGAGTCTTGTGCTCAATCAATATTTTTGATTAATTTTCTTTGTAATACATATTAAATGCATATTGTTTGTCAGTGTTTAGAATCAAATATAAACATCCCACAGCCTTCTTTATAGGACATGAACTACAAACCACAAAATGCCGTTTTACTTTCACAGGTGTTTAAATATTTGTTCCCTGCGTCTCCTTCTCAGTTGTTTCTCTTGTGTGGAACAATGAGGCAGCAGTGAAGCATGCAATCATCGTGTGGTCTTCCTATAGTCCTGTGGAAGCCGTGGGCCAGTCTGGTGTTAAATTTCACTGGACTCCCCACATGGCGATCTCACACACACATACTGCTGCACACACTTCAGCGCTCCACTTAGCATGAGCTTCCTCTCATTTGAAGAGACGTGATGATGGACTGAGTTTGTCACAGTTTGAAAACGGAAATGAAAGTCGCACCTGGAGACACGCTAACCTCTGAATACCAGAATAAATCACTGTCAGCGCTGAACTCGATTGAATACACATTGACACATTGATGACATTGAGATGACATTGACACACACACACACACACACACACACACACACACACACACACACACACACACACACACACACAAAGCTTTCAACACTCCTGCTTATTCCTTTTTGACAAATCCCTGCATTCAGAATATTAACCTTTGACCACATGACACAAAGTGGACAGTCATTGAAAGCACTAGGCTTTGTTTGTTTGTTTATTAATATACATAATAATACCACTTACATAATGTATTTATAAGCATGCATTTATTTGTTTGTTTATATTTATTTTATTTACATAAATACACCTGTTTATTGTTTATTATTTTTATAACAAATTATTTTAGATTTTCTAATTATTTATCACTATTATTATTTTATCATTATTATTTATTTAGATATAAATATGCTAATACTAATATACATTTACTAGTATACATACAAATACTAATTTACATGATATACAATTATTAATTTATTTGTTTGATTCACTATTTCTTTTATTTTATATTATTATTATAGACATACTAATATAGATTATATATTTATGTATTTATTTGTTTGTTTTTTAGTTTATTTATAGATATACTAATACAATTATTAACTTCAAGCCAATCATCGTCTGATTGAAAATAAATTTGTTGTTGTAGTTTGTAATCTCTAGGAATTGGAATAGAAGTGACAAATGTGTTAATCTCATTGGTCTGGGGGATCTGATTGGCAGTTCTCTTGGTTTTCTCAGGAGTGGATGACACCAGCCTATCAGAGGGCAGCACGATTGACCTCAGGAAACCCGAGCGAGGAGGAGGATGAGTACTCTGAGACAGCTGAAAGAGGCCATGGATCCAGAAAACTGCCTTCCTGACTGTGCGCAGTAAAACAGCATTCAACTTTCAGCTGCAGTTTTTACTCTGATGATCAATAATATTGATTCATTCCCAAATCAAACAGCACTAACCATGTAAAACACAAAAAAGTTGAGTTACAGATGTAAAAATCACATTAATTTTCCATCTTATCGTTAAAAAGCTAAATTCAATGCGCTGATGTCAGCAATTAGAATTTAATTAATTTTTTTTTTTTTACATCTTAATTTTTTCTGTTGTTAATTTTTTGTTTATATGTTTTTTTTCATGTTTACACTATTTTCATTCTTAATTAATACATTATCCTCCAAATTCACAGAGTTAGTTAATGCAAAGAAGTAGTCAATAATGGTATTTTTGATAAATAAATGTTTACATTATTTGCATTATAGAATTAATCTAATAGCCCCCAATTCACATTATATGAATGCAAATCTCTCTCTCTCGCTATACAGTATATATATATATATATATATATATATATATATATATATATATATATATATATATATATATATATATATATATATAATTTTAGAAATAATTTACACATTTTTATTTTATGACGAAATTAAACTATTTAATTACAAAACAACTTAATTGTTTGTTGTAAATTTTTTTATGTTTATATATATTTTGCATGTTTTACAAAAATACAAATATTTCTGATAAATATTTAACAAAATGTAATTTACATTATATATATATGGAGAGAAAATGCATGGAGAAGTACAAGACATTTGCCAGTGGTCGTGTTTTCTGTGGACAGTCACAGGCGTCAGAGTCCGTGTGTCGGTCATGATCCTCCTGTTCACCCTCGTTCTGAAGTGCAGGTGATTTGATATAAAGCATTTTTAACCAGTGAAGCTGGCATTTTAAAAGGGCAATGGGGCATTGAATTGAATATCCTGTGTCAGCAAAGATTTGAAAAGGCCGTCCCGTCAGGCCGAAATGGTCCTATGTTAATTTGATGATGACTGACTCTCCATATTTAATGTATCGACCGCCTGCCCAATAAGAGGCATCTCAACATGTTAAAAATGCTGATCTGAGCGCAGACGTGTAAAAGTGTGTGTGTGTGTGTGTGCGTGTGTGTGCATGCATGTGTGCATGTGTGTGTGTGTGTGTGTGGTAGTGTTGTGTGTGTGTGTGTGTGTGTGTAGTGCATATTGAAAGTTTGTGTGTGGGTGTGTGCTGTGTGTGCGTGCGTGCATGCCTGCGTGTGTGTGTGTGTGTGTGTGCATGTGTGAAAGTTTGTGTGTGGTGCATGTTGAAAGTTTGTGTTTGTGTGTGCAGCATGCATGTGTGTGTGTGGTGTGTGTGGTGTGTGTGTGTGTGCATGAAAGTTTGTGTGTGTTTGTTTGTGCCATGTGTGAAAGTTTGTGTGTGTGTTTGTGCTGTGTGTGTGTGTGTGTGTGTGTGTGTGTGTGTGTTGTGTGTGTGTGTGTGTGTGTGTGTTCGGGTGCATGAAAAGTTTGTGTGTGTTTGTGTGTGCATGCATGTGTGTGTGCATGTGTGAAAGTTTGTGTGTGTGTGTGTGTGTGTGTGGTGTGTGTTTTGTGTGTGTGATCATGTGTTGAAAGTTTGTGTCTGTGCAATGTGTCTGTGTGACAAAACCTTACACAACCATCTCTGTGTCCCTCAGATCTGTCACTTTATAAGCTTGTCGACTTCATTGCTGTGTGGTAGAAAACAATCAGATGGCTGCGCAGGCTGGGCCCGTTGAACGGCTGTCTGTTTGAAGGAGTGACGTGAACAAAATTATGGCAAATGAGCTGCCATGTATTTCCTCTGATAATTCTCGCTTGTGCGTTCAGCATTTCAGCAGTGTTCGAGATGAGATCGGGTTTCTCACCTAATAAATCCAATATAGCACACTTTTAACATGACTGAATATGAATCAGTCAACAGCTCTCTGCTGAGAAGAAGTCAAAAGGGCAGATTCACACATGTCGGAAGGGGAATGCCCACAAAGGAGAAAGAGGCTTTCAGTCACTTTTTTGCCTAGGAACTTTGCTTGAAAAAAGTGCAATGCAATAAGTACTTACTACTTTAAAGGAGAAATCAAAGCATCAGCCATTTATGATTTAATGTACCATATTTTTCGTAATATAAGGTTTTTGTTTTGTTTGTTTTTATCATCTGAAACATGCTGTGACATATTCTAAAGTGATTTATATCATGCAATTAATGTCAAAAAACATTTTGATTGTACTGAATGAGAGAAAGTATGAGAGCACAAGTTTATGTTGTATAATGCATTTTATACAACATCCACTTTAGAGTACATATAATATTGTTTAGAATGAATGCCACTATAATTTAGGTTTGTTTTTATACTGTATATGGTTCATTCCTCTTCTGTTCTAAATACTGTTCGGTTTAAAGTTTGCTGTGAAGTGCGAGGATTCTGCTGATACTTGTTTTTACGTGGTTATAATGTTTATAAACGTTTTGTTTTTTATTTACTAGTATTTGACACTTATTTCCTGAATGTAATAATAATATGTAACTCAAACTGATACAATTTTATCTGTGTTTGTTTGTATTGTTTTGTTGGTTTTTTAAATCAACAACAATCTTGATATTTTGTTTCTATCAGACGGCTATATTTTCCTTAAAATATGTTAATTCTTTAAAAGTTAGATTACTTATTTGAATGTGAAGTTTAAATATTTTTTTTTGAAATTTCACGAAAATCGTATCACTTTTTGTTTACAATTGTGTCTAAAAATTATTTCATGTGTATAAACAAAACTTTCAGATACTATAAAGAATGAAAAGAAACACCATCCTACAAGCCATGCCAAACTAAAGATTAAAATTGGATAATAAATAAATAAATATGAATAATTTGAAAGGTAACAATATAAAAATATTATAATTTATATATACATATAATGATGATGATAAATGTGAATTTACAAATGTGTTTTTTAATTAAAAAAAAATTATAAAATATTTACTTATACCTTATACAACAAGAAAAGAAAAATGAAACAGGGAAATTCGAAATACAATAAACTACCAGCTACACAGAAAACATGGGGCCAGATCTTTTCATATAATGTTCTTTAGGATAACCTAATTCTTTCTTAATATAATGTACTAATCAATTCTGTAAGCCACATTTTAAGTGTAAAGTTTGGTACTCAGATCTCTAACCTTAAGTATAAGCTCTTCATAATAGTGACCGCGCTTATTAAACACGAATATCTGTACAGCTGTGTGTGGAGTCAGTGTTCATGGGATATTCTTTGAGAAATCAAATCCAAGAAGCAATGAAGCAATGAAGTCACCAATAACTTCCATACTCTGGGCCCTTTTGATTTTGCGTTGTTGGCTGTTAATTGCTTGAAAGAATGGTGATGCCTGGGTTGCTAAACTGTCTGAGTGCGTGCCAATGCGAGCAGGAGCATGGGGTAACAAATGGAGTTGTTATAACCCTGTTACCATAACCCTGTTGGCTAAGTTTACAGGCAATAATTTACTTGTGAAGAAGCTCAGATGCGATAATGGACTGGCTTTTGACGTGTATGCAAGGCTCAAATGAGATTTCATGGCAGGGACTGTATTAACAATACAGGCGGTGACTTTCAGCGCGTCACTGATACCGGCTGGGATTATGTCCCATAAAAGCTGCGTCTCGAATGCAGAAGATTGACGAATTATCAAGGATTAAGTACCTTGTATTATTTGGTACAGCAGCCCGTAGGGGCTCCATTAATTGAAGCCCAACGCTGACGGCATCATTTATTTCTACTGATGTATTTGTATTACACGCAAGTAGAAGCCTTGTTCGGCTACTAGTCTCCACGTTCTCACTGGAGATCGGTGTTTTGTGATCTTTTTGAAGTGTTTGGAAGCTCTTTGCAATTCCGCATTGTCAAATGTTTGATTTTGACAAAGAGGTTTTGAAGTGGAAAAGTCAGCACAATGCCTGTGATGGAATCTCTCAACGTTATATAGTCTGAATTCCTTCTGATTCAATTATTGTAGAATAATCTATTTATTTCAGGAAAATTATGTAGATTGGCATAGTTCAATATTATTAGTATTATTTTTTAAAAACACAGTTTTGTTTTACAACGGTACCCGGTAAAAAATTAATATGATCTGGTATGTCATGTCCATTTATTGTTTACATTACTTTAACTCATCAAAAATAAGTTGAACAATTTCTACATTTTTTAAAAGTCGATTAATAGAACTTATTTTTCACGTTGGTTTAATGTTGTTAAGTAGAAATTATTTAAAGTACAACCAGTTGATAATACAGTTATTACAAATCTTAAGTCAAAAAAAAAAAAAAAAAAAAAAAAAAAAAAAAAAAAAAAAAAAAAAATTATTTAAGTTGGGTATTTTAGTTTATTTATAATTTTTAAGTTATTAAATAGTTTGGAAATGGTAACAGGGTATATTTAGTGTGATGTGACCAAAAAAATAAATAACATAAAACAATCCAAAAGGAATAATTGTCATTGCACTGACCCCTGTAGACACTCCCCACAAAATATTAAAAAATCATGATATTTGTGCATGTGTTTATTTTTACTTTGTGTGTGTATATATATATATACACACACACACACACACACACACACACACACACACACATACACACACACACACACATTTTATACAAAGTTTGTTATTTAGTTATATTGATTATTTAACATGTTATTACTTTTTAGCCAGTACACTAGATTTTGGAGTTATTCAATAAGAACTTTTGTTGAATATGGTATAAAATTTTATTCAAAACTACAAGAGTCTAAAATAAGAATATTACATTTTAAAATGTTTTCATCATCTTGGAACAATTTTATTTCATTGACCCAATTATTAATCATTAATCTTTTCTGGTTTGTTTTCCGTTTGTTTACGTCACTTTAAGTGCTGTGATATCAACGTCCGAGGGTCTGGTGGAGCCGGGTGGCATCTGAGAAAGACGTGTTTTCAATAGTGGAGCAAGCGGTTTGAGTCCTTCATCATTTTCATGATCCCTCGCAGGGAGGCTGTGGGGTTAAATCTGACATTTTTATTTTGTACTGAATGTTAAAACTTGTTTGCATTGAGGTCATCGCGTAGTGGGTTTTGTTGCTTAAGGCAAGAGACTGCAGGTGAAAATTTTAACTATAGATAACACATACTTTACAGTTGATTAATCACGGGTATATTAAGAAAATTTGTTTTGTATTAGAGGGTTCTGAAAATGTTATGTTCCGGGGAATAGGCATGATCAAATTAAATGTGGACTAATTTGTGAACAATTCCAGAGAATAATCTGAACATTGGAAAAAGCCAGGTTCAGATTCCTTGTTTGATTTTATTGACATATTAATGGTAAATGTTTTTCTGAGGGTTTGGATATCTATTTTTATCACTCCATAAATCACAAAATACTATCAACAGACAGAAAATACATTTCGCTATGTTTTTAGGAATAAAGTGCTGTATAAAATGATGTGAATGATAAATCAACAAACCCCTCAGTAAAAACCTTCAGAATATAGAGAGGAATAAAACTGTAAGTTTTGGTGTATGTAAGCGCTGTTGAAGTGGAGATAAAACTTTGAAATATGTGTTGTACTTGAAATCTACAGACGCTAATAGATAAATTCAATAAAATAAACCCTTAAAAAGTCTGGATACGTAATAAATAGGAAACCTTTAAAGAAATAGATCATCCAAAAGTTAAAATGAATCATTTTACCCCTCATCCCACCATGCTGATCCAAACCAGGGGTATTATAGTTCACTTCAAAACTAACAACCATAAAAATAGTTATTTGAAATAAAAGAAATATTAACCGGAATTTAAAAAATATAATATTTTTTAAATACTCTTCTTTAATTTCGCTAGTTTCCAAGGAAAACATTTCTCATTTTTATTTAGTTTAACTTAATGTACTGAAATAACTAAAATAAAAATTAATGAAAACTATATAGACTATATACTGTAGAAAAACAACTACATTACTAAAACTTTAACTAGTATTAAAATGATAACAGAACATAGAATTTAATTCAAAATATCAATCAAAACTATAATATTTTCTCAATTATACTGGATTATACTAAAATAAACACTTAAATTAGTATATTGGCTGAAATAAGACATGGTTTTGGAAGCTAAAATCTCAATCTTGAGCAGTGCATGACAAAAGCAATGTTTTGCCTGGAGTCTCTCTTACTTGTGCCTTAGCTTGCTTTTTGACTGACCTTATGACAGCATACTGACTATCAAAACCGCTACGGCAGTAAACTGTCTCTCTACGGTGTGTGTTTTGGCAGGAAGCGGTAGCTCACTTCCTGCTAGCTGGCCTGTATGCGGCTGAAGGCCTGCTGACTGGGTCAACGCAGAAGCAAATGCGCAGATGTCAGAGTAGACACTAATCTACATCACACGTGCCACAGGCTTTTAGTCAGGTTGGTGAAATAATCGCAGTCTTACTCATGGTCTTTCGATACGGGCCGCCCTGTTAAATGCTAAATTACCACCATTATTGATTTTGCTGCTTGGTGAGATTTTTGCATGCATTGTGTACTGCTTCATCAAGTAAAAAAAACAAAAGAGAGCGAAATGTGGTTTTTGGCTCAGTAATCGCCTTTTACGCTTCCATGGTAAGTAACTTTCATCATTAATGCTCCAATTGAAAAAAATGATTGACTTCTGGTCCTAAGGGTGCATTCAAGTAGTTTTCATATTTTATTTATAACTTAGATTGATGTTTAGTCATTATTAGTATATATATATAATAGATATGATATATATAATATATATATATATATATATATATATATATATATATATATATAAATGGAATTTCTGTTTATGGCACTAAGGATGCATTAAATTGATCAAAAGTACCAGTAAATAACTTTATTATGTTGCCAAATTTTTTTTTTTTATATAATGGCCTGGTTCTTTTGAACTTCCCTATTCATCTGTGAATCCATGACAATTAAAATGCATAAATTTTTTCATTATGAAGCCATGTGTGGCAGTACAACTATTGTCAACATTGATAATAAGTCAGAAATGTTTCTTGAGGAGTAAAACAGTATATTAGAATGATTTCTGAAAGATCATGTTACACTGAGGACTGGAGTAATAATGCTGAAAAATTCAGCTTTGAAACACAGGAATAAATTACATTTTTAACAGATATTCACCATAGAAAAACAGCTGCTTAAAAATACAATAATAATATTTTTCACTTTTACTGTATTTCTTTTGATCAAAGAAAGGCCGCTTTGTGGAGCAGAAGAGACTTCTGCATGTTCGTGTTCATCTTTTTAAATATCCCAAGATTAATCATTATATAGTATTATTTATTATGTTCAACTCAACATGAAAGACTTCATAATCCCTTTTACTTGTAATCTTTAACCACAATTTGACATAAAATATATAAAAGCATGACCTTTTATATATTAGCAATTGATTGCAACACAAAGACCAGGAAGACATAAAAATAGATTTTGTATTGCCTTTACCTTATCTTTGTGAGAGATTATGCATGACACAGAACAACATTAAATGCCATAGCGACAAAATAGCTTCCCACTGATAACATTATATAAGAGTTCTGTGCATTTTTCCTTAAAGATCGAGAGTCCTGCGTGTGAGTTGCACATGAGAGGCTAATGTCAGAGCTCGGTCTTGCGGCTGGGTGCCATGTTGTGCAGACCGGCTGGTTATTTTAGGTGGCATTTACCAGCAGCTTTTCAGCAGGCAGCTGTTCTTTCAGACGTGCACTTTGATCGATTACAACATGAAAACAGTAAAGTAAGTCAGAAAATGAGAAAACACCCCATAGTCTGCAAAAACCAGCTGGAAAAGTCCTGTGCGACGCAGATGCTCGGTTTAACATCGGTGCACATATGGGCAGTGAGTTAAACCGCTTCAGACAAACGAGTCTGGATGCTTAATAACTAGGAAATAGATCATCCAAGAATTTAAATTCATCATCATTACTCATCCTGAATAGTGGTCCAAACCAGGGTTTACTATAAGTTAACAAACAATAAAAACAAACAAACAAAAAAACACAACAACATAACCACTGGAATTAAAAAAAAAAAAAAAGTATTTTTTGAGTTTCAACTAGGTGGCCAAGGCAACATTTTCTCATTTTCATATGTTTAGAGTTAAGCCATGAAATTAAACACCCGGAAAACCTTAAAAAATTCTTTGTAACTTAAGATAAATTTTGAACTGGGAAATAAAATATAAACAAAAAAAAATTATTTAAAACATATTAAAAAACCTAGTAAAAATGGCAAAAAAAAAAAAAAACTACATTACTAAAATTTTCACTAGAATTAAAATAAAACACGGAAGACATAAAAATAAAAACAAAATAGAATATAAATAAAAATATAATAGTAAACTATCCAAACAATGTTCAAAAAAAACAACTAACAAAAAAAAAGCATATTAAAGTATAACAAATAAAAAAAAACATATTCAATATTTGAAATAAATAAATAAATAAATAATACACAATAAAATAAAAAATAAAAAATAAATATTCTTATGCAACATTTCTCTTTTTGATTTAGTTTAACATGATGTACTAAAATAACTAAACCTAAAATTGAATAAATAAATAAATAAATAAATCAGCAAAAAAAAAAAAACTGTATATGCACTTTAACTTTTTTTTTTTTTTAGTTATTTTAAAACAAATCAAGACAAAATAAAAAAAAATGTTGCTTTGGCAATTAACTGAAATAAAATTATTTTATTTTATTATTATCTTTTTATTTTATTTTATTTTATTTTATTTTATTTTATTTTATTTTATTTCCAAATAACGTTTATTTTAGTTTAAGTAACTTTTTTTTTTTTTTTAGGTTTTAGTTTTAGTTAACCCTTATAATAGTATCTCAGTGATACTAAAAAAGCCTAGTCTAAACCCAAATTACTTCTTGCTTTATAATATGGCACATTATATGTCATTAATCTAAACATCACTTTAATCAAACGCTCATGCTCCTTGTCTCTGTCATATTGCTGCAGATTGTCCCAATCTGTCCTCATTCAGTTACACTGTCGAATGTGTTAATACCATGACGTGACACAGATGAGCGAATGAAGCACTGAAGGCCTTCATAAGTCTCCTCAGCTCGTTCTGTGGTACGTGCAGGTTTTGTTAAGCACACTGGTGCTTCTAAGTCCTTTTCAGGCAAAAAAATTTTGAAGACATTTACATTTGAACAAAGGAAAGTGGTCAAAGTGGTTCTTTGAATACGCCAGACAAGATCTTCACCTACATCTTCATCTTGGAAATGACTCTGAAGTGGATCGCCTATGGTTTCAGGAAATACTTCACCAACTACTGGTGCTGGCTGGACTTTCTCATTGTAGATGTAAGTGCATCAATTTACTTTCCCAGCATCTGATTGCAAAGTGCAATGAATGAATAACAGCAGAAGTGCTTTATTATAAAACATTTAAAATATCAGGAAGATTGAATGAGCTCGGGTTTACAGAGAGCAACTTTTCTGTTGTATAATAATCAAATCAGTCAGTGGTTCAGCTTTAAGGCAGCACTTCATTAGTAACATTAAAAGATGACATGTTGTTTTGTTGTTGTTTGAAGCTGTAGGTTCCGTCCAGTGATACAGTGCCTGTTTGAGCCTTTTGGCCGCTTTATCTCAGTGACATTTGTAGTTAATGTGCATAAGTTTGTATTTGTGCACATATTTGGTTTGATTCTGATACAATAAGAACCTGTACTGAAAAAATAAAATAAAATAAAATAAAAATGCTGTAGGATTTACTTTAAAACAATTTTTACTTAGAAAATTGCTAGTAAATTTTTATAACTTCAAAGAAGAAAAAGCAACACACCGAATTAAACATGAAATTATGATGTAAAAATAGTTATTTCTTGTAAAAAAAAAACTCCATTAAACTTAGAAAAAAATATATATATACAGTACAAGTTCATATTATATTTAAAAAATAAATGTATAAAGTAGAAAAAAAAAAAAAAAAAACTAATTGTATTATTTTTTTTCACTATTTTAGAGAAACCTATGTTTTGGAAAAATGCACGTAATATCAAATGTTTAAAAACAAAGAAAAGATTTACAACCGTTTTAAGAAATGGAAATTTCATTTTCAGGTTTTATTTTCTATGCACAAAAAGTATTAACAGGTATTAAATGGATTAAAAACGATTCGTATTTACATTACAATTTAGTAACCGAAAAATCCCCTAAAAAATACGACAATATTAAATAAAAACATAAATACATTAAAATAAACAAAACATACATCACACCATAAAAATACAAAAAAAAAAAATACAAAATAATCCCCAAAGCAACACTCTCAATGATAATATCAGATAATTATGAAATTTTAAACAAAAAATAACAAAACATGAAAAATGCATGTCTGCTGTGCATATGTGGAACTATATACAAATATTAATGGGATCATATTAGAAGGCCATAACTTTTTTATTTTTCCTCATTAGGTATTCTAGTTTTCTAAGCTTCCAACTCTATAAACCGTATGTAGTAGAAATCATTCATCTGTTCTACCAGTTCAAATCATCATTTGTTACTGTGACCAAAGAAACTACAAACAACCACTTTCTATGAGAATGCTGTCCAGATTCTGCAGTGAAACTGATCTGTGCTTTCATATGGATTTGTGTTTTATTTGTGTGACTCCATTCGATGAGAATAAAAGCAGATGCAAAGTATTCCATAAACAAAACAACTAAAAGACACTAAAGTTGTGATGTGAAAGGTGAAGTGTGTAATTATTTCTGATGTTGAAATCTGTTTGCTGATGCAAGTGTTGCAGAAATTACACACTTCACCTCCACCTTCACTGCACTGTTCATTAACTACTGAGCAAATACAGTAGTTTTGAAACAGTCTCTTCAGATTAGACTTCATGTTATGCAATTTGTTGACACTTGATGAGATGATGTAAAAAATGTGCTTAAAATATGTATTTAAAAGCACAGAAGTGTGTTAAATTCCTGTAGCTCATACAACGGTCATGGGTTTGATTCCCAGGAGATGCATGAAAAATGATGTATGAAATGCTGTATAATTCACTTTGGATGAAAGATTTTGTACTATTGGAATAATATGAGTTTTATCAAATTTTAATATCTAGAATAAATAAATTTTAAATTTATTTTAATTGATTCTAGTGAAAGATTCTCAGAAAATTTGACCTGTTGAGTAATATTAGTGGATATTATTTGGAGTAATATTTCTGAAATTTACTGGAACATGGACAAATTAATTCCAATGTATTAATATGAATTGTCATTGTATTAAATTATAATTAGATTTAGTATTTTAAAAGCTGTTAAATGCACATTAAATGCTTTACTTTTGCTTTATATATTAAGATTATATTATATATTATATATATATATCATATATATATATATTATATATATATATATATATATAATATATTTTTTTTTTTTTGTTTTTTTTTTATTATAATTTGTTTTTTTTTTTCAAGAATTTCTAAAGACGGACTGGAACATTGACCAATTTGATTAATATGAATAATAGGAAATTCTAGATTCCAGTAATTTATACATAAAAAAATGAGAAAACTTAAAAATAATAAATGAGTACTTTTAAAGCTAAATGCACATGAAATGCATTTACTTTGGCATTGAAATCATTGATTTATATTTAATTTTTTTTTATTTTTTATTAAGACTGACTGGAACATGAACAAAACAATCCAATGTGATTAACATGAATAATATTAACACTGAATTTTTTCTGATTTTATTTTTTAGTTTTCTTTTTATATTTTAAATTTTTATATAATTTTTAGAATTAATATTTGTATAATATGAAATTATATTAAATATAGTATAATATTTATTCTAATATTTATAATAAATTACATCAAGTACTTTTAAAATTGTTTAATGCATTTACTTTTGCACTTAAATGTTTTTTTTTTTTTCAATTTGATAAAAATGAATATAATTATGAGAATTATTGTTTTATTTGTTTGTTTTTTTTACTTTTTAAAGCTACTAAATGCACATGAAATGCATTTACTTTTTTAATTTCTAAAGACTGACTGGAACGTGAACTCAACAATCCCATTTGATTAATATGGGAACATATGAACTTGGGTGGCGAACTCATGGGAAACTAAAAACCACAGCTATGCATTCCGCTTCGGGCAGGTTCCAGTGATTGGTCTGGCAGCAACGCCTAATGTGGTCATTATGATCAGATTGGCTCCTGCTGGTTCTGCCATGGGACGTTTCCGGGCGCCCAAGGCGGCCTCCTCCGCGCTACTGCGTCTTCTCTCAAGGCTATGTAATGATGTGTAGGCACCTGGCCTCTGATCACAGTCCTGCACCAAAGGCACCATCTGAGTAGACTCAATAGACAGCTGCCCTCTAAACCCCCCTTCAGTCCTTCACAGGCTGCAACAGATGCAGGGATGAAAACCATAATTGTGCTTAAACAACAGCATTTCCTCCTCTTCAGTCTCCCCAGGAAACCAGGTGTCCGTGGATAAAGTGCTAACCCCCTCCGATTTTCTCTCTTCCTCTAGCCCGAGTCTGTCCGCGTCGCTTCCTTCCCGCAGGACGTGTAGCGGTATGTGGATGTAATGCTGTCCTACCTTTGCGCTTCTATCTCTTCCTTTCTCTCTCGGCTCTGGTTTGGCACTTGCTAGGTGTCTCTCGTAAGCCTTGTAGTGCGCGTACCACGCTGGCTGTATTCTCGGACTTTGCTGCCATCCAAATCTCTCCGAAACGCTCAGAGCCCTCTCAGACCGCTGGAGAGCACTGTCCGCCGTTTGAAGGCATGAGGGTAAATGATACCTTCGTCGCTCTCTGTCTGTTTGTACATGCAACAGGTTTCCCACAAGGCGATTTTACTTTATTTTTTTTTTAACAGAAACAGGAAGGCTCAGTATTTTTTCAGGGAGAGAAAAATCGGTCATTAGAATCTTCTCAAGACTTCTTAAACCAGCCTTTGGTGGTTTTATGGTCGTATGCTCTTAAAGGGGTTTTACTCAGAAAAGCCATTTTTGGCTCCCCAAAGAACTTTTCAGTGAAAGAAGCAGAATGTTTTAAACATTTTTCCACTCTAAAGAACTTTTGTTTGAAAGGAAGTTCCACCTTCCTAAAAATAAAGCTTCCAAAGGGTTTTTTTTACATTGATGCCATAGAAAACCAGTTCTTTGTATGCAATTCTTAAAAGATCCTTGTTTTCCCTTGGTGTGAAGAACATTTAATGATATAATAAAAAAACTTTTTGGACCTGGTAAAGTTCCATCGCTTTTAAAATTTCCCCCGTGGAGACCAGTAGAAGCCCAATCGGAGCCTTTATGTACTACTAGCATTGATGGTTTCATAAGAACCTTTCAAATGCCACAAAAGGTTCTTTTTTATAGTGGAAACAGGTTCTTTGGATTAATCAAGAAAAGATGGTTCCTTTTTAAGAACTCACTCCTTAAAATCTTAACATAAAAGTTTCTGTGAAGGGGTACCTCTAGAAGCTGTTCCATATAAGACCCATTTTTGGTTCCCTGAAGAACCTTTAGTGATCAGTTTTAAACAGAACCATTATTTTCTTTTGTGAAAAACACAATGATCTAAAGAACCCCTTTTCACTATAAAGAACCTGAAAAGATTCAATGGATGTTAGTTGTTCGTCTTATGGAACCACAGATGCCAATAAAGCACCTTTTTATGTTTCAGGAGTGTACTGGCATTGATGTTGTCTTAATGAAGAAAACCTTTAACATCCATTAAAAATTTTCAATTGGCACAAATGTTTCTTTAGGATCAGTAAAAGTTCTTCGCCAAGAAGAAGAACTAATCAACTGAAAAGTTTCCAAGCGTGGTTCTTTCTACGGCCTCATTGCAAAGAACCCGTTTTGGAGAAACTTTTTTTTTTTTTTTTGTTTTCCCAAGAACCGTTAGTAGAACCTTTTTTTCTTGGTGTGTGGTCAGAACATTTGAAATTGTCTAAATAACGTTTTGTCCACTATTTAAGAACCGCGGAAAGTTTCAATGGATGTTAAAGGTTCTTCATGGAAACCGAATAGAAGCCAATAGAGAGAGCCTTTATATTGGTTTATGGTCATGAAGAACCTTTAAACATCAATGGAACCTGCACAAAAGGTTCTTTAGATTATTAAAAAGTTCTTCACACTAAGAAAAGATGGTTCTTCACTGAATGGTTCTTTTTTATTTTTATTTTTTTGTGCAGCGAGGCCATGGAAGAACCGATTTTGGTTCCCTAAAGAACCAAGAATCTTAATTTTTAAGAGTTTAAAGTTTAAGATGGTCTCGCCCTGTTGACAAGCATCCAGAACCCCTCTAAAACCGTCAAACCAGACCAGTTTAGGCTGGCTTAAACAGGGTTACTGTCTTTTAATCTGCTGTAACATTGCTTGAATAGTTTATTAAAATCTTATTAATGGCATATAAAGAAAA
The DNA here is from genome assembly GCF_018340385.1 of Cyprinus carpio. Taxonomy (NCBI): domain Eukaryota; kingdom Metazoa; phylum Chordata; class Actinopteri; order Cypriniformes; family Cyprinidae; genus Cyprinus; species Cyprinus carpio. The sequence goes on from NC_056595.1 coordinate 24,542,570, forward strand.
TATCAGTGGTCTGAAATGATGTTGAGGTCACATTTGTCCAAAATCAAAATATTAAGCTGTTTTTGAGGAAAATTAAGTTTTTTTTTAAATCACATTTTTACTAAAATTCTTATAAAAGTAAATGAAAATTTGGGAAAAACATGTTTAATTGTCATTTAAATAATAATGCAACAAATAAAAATCACAATGGTACTTAAAAAAAAAAAAAAGCTTAATTTACATTAAACAATATAATTTATTATTTTTAGATTTTTAGTGTGAAATGTGACGTTTTCGTGTTTTCACAGCAGAGTAAAATCGTGTTTTTGTTTGTGTTGGTTTATTTCTCTCCATCGCTCCGACACTAACACACAGCTAAACACTGTCCCTCTGTGCTGTGTTTCTGCAGCATTAGTGTTTGTTCTCTCTCATATTCTCACTGCACTTCTGTTTAATCAACTTTGATCCGTTTAATCTTCCTGCAGACCTAACCTCAAATCTAACGTCTCATGAGGCTTTACAGGGAAACGGGAAAGAGCAGGGGAAAGACTTTCCAGTATTAGGCGACGAAACTATGGGATTATTTTGTCAAATAACCCAGAAAATAAAAAATGAAAAATTAATACAGTGACATTTTGAGTGGATTTGAATAAAATAATGAATAAAGGAATTAAAAAATAACGTAAAATAAAAATACAACATAATAAAATTTTCCACTAATGGATCATATTAAAATTAATAAAATGAATAAAAAGAAAAATAAATAAATAAATACATTTAAGATAGTATTTGCATTTAATATATAAAAGTATTTATTGTTTTATGATATTAAGCCAGTGACATATTAGAGTTTGATTTTTCACTGATAGTTGATGGTAAATTGGCAAAATATTTATAAGAATAAAATATATAATTAAACATAAATTTATTTTGATTAAAATATCACATAATACAGTGATATTTAGATGTTTCACTGATGGATAATATTTAAAATAAAAGAATAAAATCTAGAACTAATTGTAAATGTTATATATATATATATATATATATATATATATATATATCTTATTTTTTTCACTAATGGATAATATTAAAAATAATAAAATAAATATAAGAATGAAATATATAATTAAAAATGTATTCTGATTAAAACATTACATTATATATATCGATTTTTCACTCATGAATAATATTTAAAATAAAATAATAAAATCTAGAACTAATTATAAATGTGTTTTAATTAAAAATGATATATATATATATATATATATATATATATATATATATATATATATATATATATATATATATATATATATTATTTTCACTAATAGATAATATTAAAAATAATAAAATAAACAAAAATAAATTATTTAGCTGAATATATTTTTATAATTAAAATACTACAAAGTACAGTGACGTTTTGAATAGATTTTTCATTGATGGATAATATTAAAATGAATCAAATAAATATACAAATTAAATGACAGAAGTAGATATAATTGTATTATTATTAAATGCTCATTTGGAGGACTTTTTCTTGCTTTCAGTGTTAATTTTCCAGTGTTATCTTCTTTTCCTGCAGCTGCGTGTGTGATTGTGTTTGATTTGCTGTCAGTATTACAAGGCGTTTAGCGTGGTGTATGTGTACAGTAGTGTTTGTGTTACAGTAGATTATTAAATGAGCAGAAAGCGGCAGATGATGAAGCAGCTTTCTGTCCGCCGGGAAACACCATCAGTATTCTGGATAATTGAATGTCAGAAACGCTGTTAGCATGTGTGTTCTTCATCGCTCACAAACTCAGTGTTATCTTCACCCCCTCCTCATCCTCACACACACCGAACTGGCACCACACGTTCCTGTATTCATTTTAATATTTATACACTGATATTTCAGCCATTTGAGATTTAAGGCAAGACACACAGGTGAATATAAAACATTAAACTAATAGATTTCACTATACCTTCCCATCTGACTGAAATATGTGTATGTTAAAATATCCAAACGAGGCATTATTTAATTAAATCTGCATTAATTTCCAGAACATTAATCTGAAGATTGGATAAAACCAGAATACAGACAGGAGTAAATCTGTTAAATGTGTATATGCATGTACTGAGTTATATAAGTATTATATATTATTATAATTTTTAAGAATATGTTTTAATTTTAATTTCATTATTATTGTTTTTTATGTCTTAAATGTAATTTTTATAATTATATAATAATATTTATAATGCACTTCTCTGATGCATTTATATATGATTATAATTTTAATACAATTTTGAATTAATTTTTATTTTTATATTTGCTTTTTTTATATTTAAATTTTTTGTTAAAAGTTTTAGGAATTTTTGTTTTGTGTTTTTTGTATTTTTTAAAAAAATATACGCTTTTTTATAGTTTTCTCATTCATTTCAGTTTTAGATTTTAAGATGAACTAAATTAAAATGAAAAGAGAAATGTCACTTTTTTTGGGAAGTTTTTTGTTAAGTTTTCTTTTATTTCGAGTTAAAATTTATTTTATTTCAAGAATAATAATAATTATTTTATGGTCTCAGTTTTTTTAACTCTACAGACACAAATAGATAAAGTAAATAAAATAAACTATACTAAAATAACTGTAACTAAAAATAATAATAATTATAATAATTAAATAAACTAAAAATTCTATTTTGGATGTTTTCTTTACACTAGTCTAAAACAAGTACTAAAATAAAAATAATAAAATAAACTTATAAGTGTGTTTTGGATGTTTTCTTTTCACGAGTCTGAAACAACACTTTATGAAAGTGCATGAAAGATAATATTTTTGCCTGTGTGTCTTGCCTTATAATTTAAGAAATAAAGTTAGATTTGAAATGGTTTAAAGAAGTGCATTAATGCTGATATAGTGTTGTGTTTCTGTAATGCTTCTGATCTGCTGTGCGTCTGCAGTTCTGTCCGGACTGAAGTGAACGGCTCTGCTTTAGTTTTGCACGCTCAGTGAAAGCGAGGAGAGGCGAGGAATTCCCCGTCCGCTGGCCGTAAATCTGGCAAATCAGATTAAACGTCACGCCGCTTTACAGTGACAGCCCAGAAAGTGCTGTCTCACACAGACCTCCATCAAAACCTGCTCAGCACTCTCACATCCCCTCAGTACAGCCGGCACGTTCACGTTCACTGACGTGTTCCGGGATTATGACAAGCTTTATTCCACACAGTGCTAATTATTCACACGGATATTCACAAAGAATGAGCAGCGTGTGTTATTTAACAAATTTATTTATCTGATATAATCTGATGAAATGTGACACGGATGGTTAATTTCAGCCCCCCCCCCCACAAAATTATAAAATTATATATATATATATATATATATATATATATATATATATATATATATATATATATAAAGACCTTTTAGAATTTTTTTTTTTTTATATCCTTTTTTTTAAAAAAATAATTAAGAAATAACATATAGAAAATTATTAATGCCTAAATTTAAGATTTATTTATTTGATTACACATTTTTAGCATAAACAAATTAAGAAACTTAATGTGTTTGCTTTTTATTCATATTTTAACCATGTGGATTTATAAATAAAATAAAATAAAATAGAATTAAATAGAATTAAATTAAATTAAATTAAATTAAATAATAAAATAAAATAAAATTAAATAAAATTAAATTAAATTAAATTAAATTAAATTAAATATGGAATAAATAATAATTATTTAAATAAAATCAAATAGATGCAAATAGTTAATAATAAATTATACCTTATTTTAATTAATTAATTAATTTATTTATTTATTAATTTATTTAGTTAGTTAGTTAGTTAGTTAGTTTCATTTATGTTTGACTGACAAATATGAATCAATTATTATTAGTTTGTTAAATCTGAGGAATATAAAGGTAAATGGACTGGAAAAATAATGTAGCCATTAATATTTTTCTATATATTATTAAATAAATAACTTCTATTTTATTGTATTTTAACAAGGATAATATCATTGATAGCTAATACACACACACACACACATATTACATATGTATGTGTGTGTGCATGTATATTAATAAATATTAGAAGTAGAAGTAGTGAAAATCTATATATTATTTACTTAGATTTTGGGGTGAAGCTGCGGACCTGTAGGCATTAAAGTTCTACCAGCTTTTCTCTGAGGTTTGCTGTTAACCAAGCACTTCTCTGATGCATTTGATCCAGCTTTTAATAATACTCATGTTTTATAAATGACATTTATAGTGCTTTTTGACACTCTCGGAGTTCTGCATAAATGCCAGTCGCCAGCTGCCATTCATAAATCACTAATGACAGAGCGGGCGGGCGCTAAGGCTTTGCTTGGTTTCTGATCTGGAGGTCAGTGACGGACGGACGCTGTGTTTCCACGGTAACCAGGTGGTGGTGAACGCTTCTGATCGGGCGCCTGATCCCGGCCCATCAAGTGAACGCAAGGCTGGTGTGTGTCTGATCTTCTGGCTGATCTTCAGAATCGCGGGAGTCAATCTTTGGTTCGGGCTGCTGAAGTTCGCCGCCAGGCTGAACGCGCATCGGCTTCATCTTCTTCAACTCCTCCTTCATCAACAACAAGAGCGAAAGTGCTTGGAGATGAACAGCACGCAGTACTACTGGACCAAAGTCAAGGTCAACTTCGAACTTAACTAAATATTGCTCGCTGCTGCAAGTGGTGATCCTCTGCTCCTCAAACACAAAAACATTATGATAAACAAAAAACAAAAACAAAAATAAATATTTCCAGCTAGCTATTATAAACATTAACAAAGCTCATACTTTTTAGTTGTGAACAAATTTATACTGATTCTAATCCATTTGAATGAGTGCATTGTGAGAATTTAAATAAAACCAAATAGCTGTAAGTAGTTAAGAATAAACTATGACAATTTTATTTATTTATTTATTTATTTATTTATTTATTTATTTATTTTCCATCTAATGGTAGAAATCTGACTCGTTTCATTTATGTATGACTGGCAAATATACATCACTTTAATTATTACTTTAGAAACTTTATATGCATTTTAAATAAATCTTAAATTTAGGCATTCATATTTTATTTTATATTACATTTTTGTATGTATTATTTTTCCATATTATTAATAATAATTGTATTACTTATAATTGTAGCATTAAAGTTACTATTCTATTTACTTATTTATTTTTATTTATTTATTTTACTAGAATTTGAGGGAATTTGAAGATAGTGCTTTATTGCTCCTAAAAACAGATTTATAAAAAAATGTATGTACTGGAAACTTTATATGCAGTTCAAATAAATAAACCTTAAATGTAAACATTAATATTTTATTCAATTTATTATATATATATATATATATATATATATATATTCTCTCATTTAAGCAGTTAGTAAAAATGGCAAACATCCACTAATTATTGTTTTATCATTATTATTGTTAATTAAAACTAAAATAATTAATATATATATATATATATATATATATATATATATATATATATATATATATATATATATATATATATATATATATATATATATATATATATATATATATATATTATCATTGAAAGAAAAAAAATGAAGACTATTTTAGGATGATTAGGATATTTTCTTTCCAATTTTATATATATATATATATATACATTTTACATTTATTTATATATATATATATATATATATATATATAGTGAGTATATATATATATATATATATATATATATATATATATATATATATATATATATATACATATAGAAATAAAAATAAATAAATGTAGGTATT